>NC_060270.1:93374581-93442428 GCF_021613505.1 Equus quagga
TTCTTCTTCTTCTTCTTCTTCTTCTTCTTCTTCTTCTTCTTCTTCTTCTTCTTCTTCTCTCTAAAGCCCTCTGGTACATAGTTGTATATTCTAAGTTGTGGGTCCTTCAAGTTGTGGCATGTGGGACGCCGCCTCAACATGGCATGATGAGCAGTGCCATGTCCGCACCCAGGATCCGAACCAGCAAAACACCGGGCCACAGAAGCAGAGCGCACCAACTTAACCACTCGGCCACGGGGCCGACCCCTCAAAGTAATTTCAATTGTACTAATACATAAGTACATGAAAGAACAAAAATAAATGTTTGGACAATAGACTCTCACATCATGTTTATTGGTTTCATAAAGCATTTTCTAACTAAAATATAAACTCTTTCCCATAAACATAATCTCCCTAATGATTTAATTCAAGTCAGAGTTTTGCCTGAGAGTTGCTTTGAAAATGAACTCAGAATGTTTACTCAAAAAAGCAACAGTGCAAACTGAACAAATAGCTAATGATGGTAGAAGGATTACAAACAATTTTAAATATTAAATTAAGTATCTGAAAATGGATTTTGCCCTTAGAAACAACTATTTTTCATTTACTTCCTGTACAGTAAGCAAAATGACTTTAGAGGTTTAAAAAAAAATCAATGTTTCATTACCTGAAGACCTTGCTAAGGATTGAGAATATTTTTCTGCTGTTGACATCTCATTAAGATTATTTAACAACTAAGCAATGCATTTGCCTCCTTGGTGCTAAAATTGATATATTTGTCAAAATACAGTCCAGAGTTTTCAGAGAAAAACCCACAGATTTTTGACCCAATGTCAATATCTATCACTGAAAGATGTGGAATAAAATGAAACAATAAATGTGTTGAGTCAAGAGGATAGAAAATATATTAAGCAATAAATAAAGTCTCGCCTTAATGATGCTGTTAAAAGTGGCAAAGATATAACATGAATATTCTTTTATAATGAGATTATTTTAAAAATTGCTACTTTGCATTAATTGGATATTGATAATATATGTATTTTATCATTTTATGAGTATGTATTAGAAAACATGAGCATTTTGTTTGTTGTTACCTATTTTCACAGATACAGAATAGAAGGATTTTCCAGATTCTTTTAGACAGAGAAACAAGATTTTTCTCTTTGTTCATTTTTTTATGTAAATTCAGGCTTACAGAAAGGTTGCAAAAATAGTGCCTAGAATTAGAATTCCCTTGTACCCTTCATCCAGACTTTCTAAATGTTAATATTTTACCATATTTTCTTTATCACTCCAACTCTTAATATATATATTATAACTGCTTAAGGGTAACTTGCAGACATGATATGATATTTACACCTAAATATTTTAATGTACATATTCTAAAACAAGACAGTTGTATTACATAGTCACAGTACAATTAGCAATGTCAGGAAATTAATATTGATACAATACTATCAGATAATCTATAGGCCTCATTTCATTTCACCAGTTAACCCAATAATGTTGTTTATAGCAACAGAAAATCTCAGTTTATACATCGCATTCAGATGTAATATCTTTTTAGTCTCCTTTAATCTAGAATAGTTTCTCCAAAAGATTTCTTTTTCATTTCATGGGTATTTTTGAAGAGTAAAGTCTCATTATTTTGTATCTTGAATGCCCCTCAACTTGGGTTTGTCTGATGTTTTCTTATGATTAGATTCAACATATACACGTTGGGCCAAGAATATCATAGAAGTGATGTTTTGTTCTCAGTGCAACATATCAAGAGGCACATGAAGCCAATTTGTCCTAATGCTGGTGATGTTAACTTTGCTCACTTAAGGTGGCATCTGTCAAGTTTCCCCACTGTAAAGTTAATAATTTTTCCCTTTTAATTAATAAGTATCTTGTGGGAACATAGTTTGTGGTTATGTAAATACCCTAGTTTGGTTGTTCTTTTTTTTTTTCCAAGGAAGATTAGCCCTGAGCTAACTATTGCCAATCCTCTTTTTTGCTGAGGAAGACTGGCCCTGAACTAATGTCCATGACTATCTTCCTCTACTTTATACATGGGATGCCTACCACAGCATGGCTTTTG
The DNA here is from genome assembly GCF_021613505.1 of Equus quagga. Classification (NCBI taxonomy): domain Eukaryota; kingdom Metazoa; phylum Chordata; class Mammalia; order Perissodactyla; family Equidae; genus Equus; species Equus quagga. The sequence continues at coordinate 93,376,644 of NC_060270.1, forward strand.
CCATGTCCGCACCCGGGATCAGAACCAGCGAAGCCGGGGCTGCTGAGAAGTGGAACCTGAGAACTTAACCTCTGCACCACTGGGCCAGCCCCCCTGGTATTTTTCACACTTTCAACTTCTTTGCTGTCTTTGGTGCCTTTGAGTTGATTCCAACTCCTGGGGACCCTGTGTACTGCAGAGCAGAACCCTGCCCAGTCTTTTTGCACCATCCTCTCATCTTCTGGTTGCTTTGCTGCTATTCATAGGGTTTTCAGGGCCAGTTTTTTCAGAAGTGGATGGCCAGGTCCTTCTCCCTAGTCTGTCTTAGTCTGGACACTCTGCTGAAACCTGTCCATCATGGGTGACTCTGCTGGTCTTCGAAATACTGGTGGCATAGCTCTCAGCATGAGAGCAACATGCAGCCGCCACAGCATGACAACCAAAAGATGGGTGGTGTGCTTCCCTGACCATGAAACTAACCTGGACCTCGGTGGTGAGAGCACTGAATCTTAACCACTAGACCACCAGGCCTGGCTTTCAACCTCTGGTTAGCACTCGTTGATGATTTTTGCCTGAACTGAATAATATTATGAAGGTTGCCAAGCAGCGGTTTTTCTAATTCCATCACACTTATTTTTTAGCTTTCTAATATAAAGAAGAGCTTTTCCTTCTCCATTTAGGTACGTATGTATGTCTGTGTTTCTTTATGGGAGTCATGGGCTCTTATTTATTCAATGGGTTATAATCCTTTACTACGATTATTAATTTTGGTGGCCAAATTGTCCTGGCTTTGGCCTTAGTGAGCCACTTCATGTTGGTTCCTGTGTCCTTTTGACATAGGCTCATTATTTGTGGCCGTTCTTATTTTCTGGCAAACACACACACACACACACACACACAAATGTCCTTATCATGCTCCATCCCTGGAATCAGCCATTTCTCTAAGAAGCCCTGGTTCTAATTAGTGGAGTATTTAGAAAGGAAGATTGGGCTCTAGGTGGGTCACTGCTTTAAGGCACTCTCAGCAGACAGAGATAAGAAATACATGTACACACACATGGGCGCACACACACTCACACATCCAACGTCTATTTCTATATCTATTTATCTATCTCAGTTTCTTATCCTCAGCACTGTCAATAATTTGGATCCAATAATTCTTTTTTGGGAGAGGTGTCATCTGCATTGTAGGATGTTTAGCAGCACCCCTGGCTTCTCACTGGATGCCAGTGGCATACCCCACTTCCCAGATGTGAAAACCAAAAATGTCTCCGTAAATTGCCAAACTTGCCCTGGAGGGCAAATTGCCCCCAGTTGAGAACCACTGATGAATCTATTAAAAACTGTGAATTCAACAAAGCAGATGGACCTAGAGCATATTATGCTAAGTGAAATAAGTCAGATAAAGACAAATATATATGATTTCATTTTTTTGTGGAATCTAAATACAAAACAAATAAATATAACAAAACAGAAACAGACTCATAAATACAGAGAACAAACTATAGATTTGCCTGTGGTTGCCAGAGGGGAGGAGGGGAGGGGATGGGTAAATAGGTGAAAGGGATCAAGAGGTAAAAACTTCCAGTCATAAGATAAGTAAGTCACGAGGATGTATTGTACAGCATAGGGAATATAGTCGATAATATTGGAATAAGTTTGTATGGTGGCAGCTGATAACTAGACTTGGCATGATGATCATTTCATGATGTATAAAAATATCAAATCACTATGTCATACATCTGAAACTATAATACTGCATGTCAATTATACTTCAAGAACAAAAAAAATAAAGACAAAAGGAGTCATCGGCCAAAAACAACCCAACAGCCATGAATTCAGACTGATATCCACAACTACCATCCAACCTCACAGGGTTCATTCTATCTTTCTCTCTTTCAATATTGTCACTCCTGGCTCCCATCATCCGCTGTTTGTTCATTCCTAGATAAAGACAAAAAAAGTAGTTTCATCGCTGCTAACCCATGCCCTTATAACAAAAAAAAGCCCTTAACTTTGTCAAAGGCTTTTCAGCCTCTCTGGAGATAACCAAATAATTTTTCTTCTTGTATCTATTAACATGGTCTATTAAGTTAATAAATTTTCTAATATTGAGCCAAATTTGCAATTCTAGAAGAAATTCCATTTAATCATAGCTAACTATTTTCATGGTGTGTTGTTAATTCCATCCACTAATATTTTATTTGGAACTTTTGCTTCAATATTTATAAGTGATGGCATTCTGTAATTTCTTTTTTCATACTCTTAGTTTTTTAAATCAATATTATCCTTTCTTCATAAAAAGGCCTGGGAAGTTTTCTTTCATCTTTAAATTCTCTAGAACAATTTCTGGAGCTTTGGGATTATAGTGAAATCATCCAGCCTTGGTGGGCTTTTGTATGTTAATTCCTTGGTAATTTTCTCCAGGAAAATTGGTCTGTTGAACCCTGCTATCTTTAACGTGGTCAATTTTGGAAACGTTATTTCCTATAAAATTATCCACTTAATTTAATATTTGAGCTTGTTTGTAAAGAGTCCTGGAAAGCAATCTCATGATTTTTTTTAAAGTTTCCTCTGTATCAATAGTTATTTCACCCTTATCATTTCTTATTTTGTATATTTAAGCATCCTCACTTTTTCTTGATTAAGTTAGCCAATGGTTTGCCTATTTTTTTAAATTAAAAATAAACCAAGATTTTTATTTATTCATTATATATATCGTTTGACTAGTCTCTGTATCATTATTTTGTACTTTTATCTTTAGTATTTTTTCCCTTTACTTTCATCTGGTTTAATTGGTCTTTTTCTATGTATCTGTAATGTAAGTGACTAGATCTTAGTCATTTACTTCAATTTTTAATGTATATTGAAAAGATGTTTAAGGCTATGAAATTTCAACAATCGCTAATAAAGTCCATGGATTCCAATATGTTGTGTTTACATTATCATTATTTTTTAGAAATTCTTCAATTTTGGTATTTCTTTCTACTTTCACCCAAGAGTTATTTATCAAAAGGTTTTAAAATTTCTGAATGAAAAAACTCTTCCTTAAAAATGTGTTAATATGTATAGTTTATTGCATTGTGATTGAAGAACAATTTTTGTAATATTTCTACTTCATGGAACTTTTTAGAGGTTTTTTTCTGATTACCATAAGATCAGTTTGTAAATACCTCCATGTGTACTTGAGAAGATGTAGTCTTTGTTATCAGTATGTAAAGTTCAATATACATCCAAAAATTTGCCTCATTGATGGTATTGTTTAGGTTTTCCAAATCTTTCTTTATTTTTTGTCCATTTGATCCGTCCTGTACTTAGTGCTGAATATTCTCCTATTATTAATGTGTTACTATTTACGTGAACTTGCATGTCTTCTGCTATTTGCTTTATAAAGGTGATTTCTTTATTCTCAGGTGCATAGATGTTTATACCCACTATATCTACATACATTTAATTATTGTCTTTATTGTGAATTTTACGTTTAACATTAAAAGATATGCTTCTTTATTACATTAAGTGCTATGTAATTTGAGCCCGACTTCCCTAACATGAGTATTTCTGCCCTGCATTCTTACTGTTCCTATTTGCCTGGTACACTTTTCTCTTTTTCTTTTTCTTTTTTTTGCCTTTAGGAATCATATTTCTCTTGCATAGAACATACACTTGGGTCTTAACTTGCGAGTCAAATTCAGAGTGTTTTTCTTTTAACAAGTGAGTTAAGCCCATGGTTGAAGGCAGCACTGAGTGGAGAGGTTGTGTGGTAATCAATTTTTTGCCTTGTTTGTTTGTTTTTCCGTTAGCTTTGCAGGATTGAATCCACTCACTTCCCTTACTTCTTTTTCCCTTCATTACATTACTGCCTCAAGGTACTTCTCCTTCCTTGAAACCCTCTTCTCTCCCTGGAGGATCCCTTCTCTAAGACTGCCTCCTCACTTTCTGGGTGCACCATTAGGTACCTATCCTGTGAGCCGTGCTGATCTATTGCATAATTGTTTAACTATAAAGTTAATGTTCTCTTCATGTTGATGGCTTTAGAGCAATTTTAGCCCTGGGGTGAGCTTCCTTCTTATCTCTTTGGTACAGTTTTACCTAAACTGTCCTTGTTCTCTGTGAAGGCTGGCAGCAGGCATGTAGAAGTGTAAGGAGACAGCTTGCTGAGACTTGATGTTTATTTTTCTATTTAGAGTTAATCTGAATTTTTAAAGTTTTCTGTCTTCTAATTATATTGCAGGCATAAGTTTTGTTTGATATGATTTCTTCTTGCTGTTGATTTTTTTTCCCTTGGGAGGAAATGTCAGACGATTTGCATTTACTCCACTGCCATTGCCTCAGCTATTGGGAAATCTGAGAACCTATAATTTCCTATGTTCCCTGAACAACAGTGTCTTACTGTATGTTGGGAATACTATTGCAACTGCAAGTAAGAGGAAACCCAATTCCTAGGTAGGGAATTGTGCTTCCCCTTAGGATGTTGAAAGATGGAAGAGAATGTTGCAGCCACCCAGCCAATGAGAATAGTCTACAAAATCAGCTGCTTACAGTAACATCAGCTCTTCGTATTTTTTTGCAGCCTCTCTTGCTTTGCATGCTGGCTTTCATTCTTATGCATGAAGCTTCATGGTTGCAATAAGGCTGCCATTGTCTCAAGTTCAATGCAGAAGAGAGGAAAATGGGTCTATTCTGGCAGCCTCTGTCTCTTTTGTCAAGAAGAGAAAATTTTCCTAGAAATTGAACATCAGGCCCCCACTAACATCTCATTGGCCAGAGTGTGCCACACAGTCTCTTCTATCTGCAAGGGAGGCTATAAAGCTAGTGAATATTTAGCTTTTTTCAGGCTGTATAGTGGAATAGGGCAAGGGAAAAGTGAACTGAGAATGAAGGTGAACTGGGTCAGCCAACTCAGAGCCTCTGTAGCACTTACACTTCTTTTCTGCATCTCACAGGACTTAGTGGATTTCAGGTCACATGAGCTGAATTGGATCAACCTTTTGGCTTGACCTATTTAATAACATGTATATGTAGAATATGGGTGTACATAAGATTATGCTTATGTCTGTTTGTTCCAGGAAATCAATGATTGTTCTCATTTGTGACATTAATAACATAGTGGTATGTGATTTAAGTACAGTAAGTAATGCCCATAATCCCCATCGTATGAATCCTGTAGTAGTGCAATAGTGAGCATGCAGTAGTGATATGTAGTGTCATCCTAGAGAGAGCAGAGGCCAAAAAAGACTCAAATTTACAGGCAACACAATACAGAAATGTAAGCCATGAACACCTGATGAAAAGCAGACGTTTGAAAGAGAATATTGCCTGCATCTTACCCAGTTGACATGTCTATAAACCTATCACTTATTCAGTGATTACAATGTGTTTCTCTGAGGAGTCTTGTAGAACTCCATGAGGTGATGTGTATAAAGCTCCTTGCACAGTGCTCAGTAAATGTCAGTTATGACAACCATTCTTATGATGTTTTTCCAAAACAATTTTATGAGGTAGGCATTACTATCACCATTTTACATAAGAGGCAACTAAAGCTTATTGACATTAAACAACTTGTCCAAAGTAACATAAGTGATAAAAGGAAAGACTAGAACTCCAGCCTACATCAATCTGATTGCAAAGTCTGTACCTTTAACCCTGCCCACGATGGTACCTAACAATCACCATGTAAGTTCTGTATTATTAGAGGATAGGCCACTCAGGTAACAGTTCCCTTTGTCACTTCTCTGTCTGCTATTCTCATCTCCGCACCATCCCTATGCTATTATTTCCCAAAGTAGGGACATTAAAATTAGCACATCCTCACAAAAGGTCTAGATTTGGTCACATTTTTTTGTACTTTTTCTTGGTGTAACATTTATCACCCTGCATTGCAATTATTTCCTCGTCTCTCTCTCTCAAAAGATAGGAAATTCCAGGTGTGAATAGACCAAATTTGTCCTGATAACTGTAGTGATCAAAGTACTTCTCAATTGACAGAATTCCTTATTAAGTTAAGGAATTTAGTTCTTCATCTGTCACATTTTTTCTATTTGAATTTTATTTTATTAACATTGATTTTTTTCCCTTTAGCCAGAATAATCAGAAAAAAAGAGAAGAGACACAAATTGCCAATATCAAGAGTGAAAGAGAGGACATCAGTGGAAATTCTGTAATTATTAAAAGGATAATAAGTGAGTTATGCACAAGTTTATGCATGTTCATTTATAACTTAGGAGTGATGGACCAAATCTTGGAAAGATATGAAATGTGAATGCTTATTCAAGAAAAGATAATTTGAAGAATCCTCTATTAAATTTAATGCACAATTTAAAATCTCCACAAAGAAAACTCTAGCTCAGATGACTACCCTAGTGAAATTTATTAAATGTTAATAAATTTAGTAATAATATCAATTCTACACAAACTCTTTCTGAAACTAGACGAGATGAGAGCACTTCCAACTCGTTTTATGAAGCCAGCACGTTTATACTAAAATCAGACACAGAAAATACAAAAATGACCAATATTTCTCAAGTACATAGATACAAGATTTCTTAAGAAGTATTATGAAAGCAAATCAATACTTTAGGAAAATACTTCATGACCAAGTGGGATGTCATGGAGTAAAAGGTTTGTCCAACATTTGAAAATCAATCAATGTGATTAACTATATCAACACATCAAAAAAGAAAAACAAGATCATTTTCATAAATGCACAATGAGTATTTGGCAAAATTCCATGCACATTCATGATAAAAAATGTTTAAAAACTCTCAGTGAACTAAGGAGAATGGAACTTCCTTCACCTGATAAGGAAAATCCACAGCTAACATCATGGTTAAGGATGAAAGGCTAATTGCTCTGAAGACTAAAAACAAGAATTTCTTCTCTCTCAACCCTTTTAGCCAACATTGTATGAAAGTCTTACCATGTGCAATAAGTTAAGAAAAATAAATAAAAATCATTGATTGGTAAAGTAGAAGTAAAACTGTCTTTATTCCACACAACATGATTATCTACTTAGAAAATCCAAAAGAATCTACAAAAAATCTTACTCGAATCAATATATGAGTTCATTAGCCTTGCAGAATACAAGGCATGCTACAATATTTTTAAAAGATCAATTGTATTTATACTTACTGCCTATGGAAAATTGGAAATTGAAATCAAACAAACAGTACCATTTACTATAACATTAAAAAAGACCCCATGAAACACTTCAGGGCAGATCTAATAAACCATATGCAGGACCTGTCCACTGAAAACTGTAAAACCTTTCTGAGGTAAATTTAAAAAACCAAGTAACTGGAGAGATATACTTAGTTCAAGAATCAGATGAATCAATATTGTTATGATACCAATTCTACGCCAATTTATCTATAGATTCAAAGAAATAGCAATCAAATCCCAGGAGACTTTCTTTTCAAAAATTTGCAGGCTGATTCCAAAACTCATATAGAAATGTAAAGAACCTAGAGTAATCAAAAACATTTTGAAAAACAAATAATGAAGTTGGAGAGCTCATTCTCCCTGATTGCAAGACTTACGTAAAACTACAGTATCAGGACAGTACAGTACTGGCACCAGGATGGCATCAGTGGAGCAGAACAGAGAATCCAAAAATAAACCTACACACATATGGCCTATTAATTTTCAACAAAGTTGTCAAGGTAATTCAATAAGAATGGATATTTTTTTCAACAAATTCTGCAGGACAATTGGAAATCCATATGGAAAATTGAAACAAAACTAAAACAGAATCTCAATCTTTACTCCATTATCTTGAACCGTATAAAATTAGCTATAAATACATCGTAGATTTAAATGTAAGACCTAAAACTCTAAAACTTCTGGGAAAAATCAAAGGAGAAAATCTTTGTGAGCTTGGATTAGGAAAAGATTTCTTAGATATGACACAAAAAGCACAAATCATAAAAGAAGATATTGGTAAATTATACTTCGACAAAATTAACAATTTCTATTCTTTGCAAGACACTGCTAAGAAAATGAAAAGACAAACCACAGAGTGGGAATAAATATTTGTAAAACATATAACAAAGGACTTGATCAGAATATATATTTTAAAACTCAATAATAAGATAAACAATTCAATTAAAAATAGCCAATTGATTTGAATAAACATTTCACCAAAGAAGATATACTGATTGCAAATGAATACATGGGAAAAATACTCAACATCATTATTTATTAGGAAAATGCAAATTAAAAACCCAATGAGATAATGATACACATTTACTGAAATGACTAAAATGAAAAAGACTGACAATACTAATTGTTAATGAGAATTCAGAGCGACAGAGCAACTGGAACTCTCATATATTACTGGTAGAAATACAGAATGGAACAGTCATTTTAGAAGAGAGTTGACATTTTTTAATAAAGTTAAACCCATGCTCACTATTTTGTAGTAGGCTTGCTGAGGGCAGAATCAATCCTTCCATCCCCAAAATTGATTCAGATGTCAAGATTGATGATGCCACATATGCACCAAGATAATATGAAAAAGTTTATTACTCAAACAGTGAAGTTTTCTGGAAAAAACAGGGAAAACACTAAGCCTATCCAAAATGACTTGGGCAAAGGAAGGAGTGATGGCTTTGGTTTTTATTGTGGTTGGGGTAGGACCAAGGTGAAGGTGATGGAACAGTTTGAACTGCTCCACCTGCATCAAGGAAGGCAGCACATGGGCTTTTTTCATCCCTGCCCAGAGGTGGAAAAAGATGGGAAGGGGGAGGGATGGGGCCTGAAAACCGTCTGTGGTCAAACATCAAAATGGAGTGAGACACTTTCATACACTTACCGTAGGACCCAGCAGTCCCACTTCTGGATATTTACCCGAGAGAAATGATAACATATATTCACAAAAACTTATATGCAAATGTTGATAACCCAAAACTGGAAGCAACCCAAAAGTCTATCAACCAGTGAATCAGCAAACAAATTGTAGCACATACATACAGTGGAATGCCATTTAGGAATAAAAAGGAACAATTTATATGTACATGCAACAGCATGAATGAATCATGAAAGCATTACGCTAACTGATAGAAGCCAGATACAAAAGGCCACACATCCTATAACTACATTTACACGGAAATCTGGAAAAGGTAAAACTATAAAGACAAATCGAATAACCTCCAGAGGCTGGAGGTTGGTAGAGGGAAGTGATTTCAAAGAACACAAGAGAACTTTTTAAGACGATATACTAATTGTAGTGGTAGTTACAAGGCTCTATATTTCTCAAAACTCAACAAACTATACTAATGGAGGGTGAAATTTTCGGTATGAAAATTATACAACCATAAACATGAGTTAAAAATAAACCTTTGTAAGATCAATAGAGCTAATATTACTGTCTTCAATTTCTAGATAAGAAACTGAAGCTAAAAAAAAAGTCTAAGTGGTCTGCTAAAAACTAGCCAGGGGGAAAGTGGCAGACGCAGGACTTACATCTGGCTCACTGAACCCCCCTCCCAAGCTTGTCCATGATATTATGTTGTTTTATCAAATACAAGCAGTTTTATGACATTTCCTCATCAACAATGTAAGGTGAAGACGATTTAGACTTGTGTCATTCCACGGGGTCATATTAGGTCCAATAGACCAATAGGTAAAAATTATAGCAAATCAGACTTTTTTAGTTTAACACAGAAAAACTGCTTGAACAATGAGGACTTCTTGAAAATAGGGCTGTTTATTGACAGTGTCCGGGTAAAAGCCAATGGGCGACAGAAAGTAGAACAGGCAGGTGACTGAGGAATTTAAAGACTAGATGCGGAGCTGCAGTCGCTGGTCTCTGAGCATCCGGTCATCACTCTGGCTCTGTACAGAGGAGAAGACTGGCATTGCACCTGATACCGTGAAGGATGATTCCAAGGCCTGTGAGGGTCACAAAGATGAGAAAGACATTACTGCTGACCCAAGGATGTGTGTGATAAGATGTTAGAGTCCATACCTACGGAAAGCGATTGCAGATGTGATACTTTCTAAAAGCAAATACACAGCATAATAGAGTTAAATACACTTCTTTATAAATCCCATAGAAGGGAAATTCAGATGAATGTCTTCTCAATCAACAACGTAAAACACTTTGTGCAAATTGCAATAGACATTAAGAAAAATCTACAGATAATGTCTACGGATTAAAATTAAGTTAATTTAATTCATCAGAGACTGAACAGAATTCCTTACCATTTATGGATTTAAACTGTTATGTTAGGGTCGTAGGATTAGGTGATTTGAACCTTTTTGGTATGGTTGTAAAGTATTTTAATTTTAAAGCCTTGAGGATAAAGAAATGCAGCTAATTACTGTGTGTACAAAAATAGTGTAAACATCTTCTGGGCTGGGATTCAATTAGAGCCCGTGAACTCAAGGGCAGAATTTAGTCCAGATCACTTGAAAATAACAGCATCCTCCCTTATAATTATAAGATCAATGACTGACAAGATAATTAGTATATCTGGTAATCAAGGTAACAGCTTTTGCAGATCTAATTAGAGTGTATTCTGTTACTTGGAATACATGCAGAAGGTGTTAAACTAATCTTCTGTGCTTAAGATGATGGCTGAATCCTAGGAAACGAATATGTGTAGGCTGTATTCCTCACTTCGTAAACAGTAGGAGGCAATGAGTAAATCAATACTAATTATGATTATAGTTTTAGAGCACAGTTAGGGCAGAGCAGCTACCCTTTCAGGAAGACCATCGATCTGAATACCTGAAAGCCAATCAACCGTCTGACTTGTACTACCCTTCCAGTATACTTTTAGATGCATAGTGGGGGCAAGTTTAGGATATTCACCGGTCACAAAGTTAGTCTGTCACCAACCAAAATGTCTGTTTGTGGCAGCTTGGTCTCAGAATCACACAAGCCTGTGTTCACATCCTTGCTGTGACACATAGACCTTTGACAACTTTTACAGTGGGCATCTGTTGCTTTTGCCTGCACACTTTCCCTTGGATCACAGTGCCTCCATTTTCTTTTGGAAAGTCCTGCCACCCTGATAACATCCAGTCTTGGTGGGGTCTGTAAAATTGATATTCCAACCTTCTTCACCAGGGATCGGTTGCAAGGCCAGGATCGTCAATGCCTGTAAGCCATTCTCTGCAAGGTAGTGACAGGTGCAAGGGTGGGAATGTGAAGCAGGCAAGACCACGAAGAGTCCTCTTTCTGGTTGATGTAATTGCTAAGTTGGTGATGGCCATTTTTGCTACCAACTCAGAGTGCACATGAGAGTTAAGCCACCAAAAGAAAGCAGAGGGTGTACATAGAGAGACAGAGAGAGTTCTTATAACATTGTTTACCTCTCTGAATCCAGGAATGCCTGAAAGCTAGATTCACCCACTGAAATTCCTAGTAATAAGACCAAAATCTTCTCTGCTTTCTTAAACAAGCAACGAAAGAATCTTGACTGATGGAACCCACCTAATACTTCTATGCCGGGGTTTCCTAATTTGTAAAATTGAACATAAAAGTTACCGTTTTATAGAATTATTGTAAGTAAGACAATCATTGCTTTACCCTATTTAACATTTGTGATGGCATTATGGAGTGTTAATTTTATCTCTATTTACCAGGGAAGAAACTGAAGCGTAGAGATGTTGAGGAATTTACCCAAGGTAATGTATTAGTCAGGGTAATCAGCACTAATTAATGTAAAAATAATCTCGAAACTTTAGTGGCTTCATATGATGAAGCTGAATTTCTTTCTCAAGCAGTCTAGCTCTAACACAAGTTAAAGTGGTTCTCCTGGGCCTCATTTTTTAAGTCCTGTTGCAGGATGCCAGGCTCCTTTCTTCTTGGGGCTCTGCCATTCTGTACCTTCAATATAACACAAGTGTCATCCAGCCAGCAGGGAGAGATGGAATTGAGGGGAATAGAACATTAGGAAGGCACACTAGGTATGTACCTACCCCAACTCAGAAGTGTGATACATATAATTCCTGCTCATATTCTATTAGCTAAAATTAGTCACAGGATACCACCTAGTTGCAAAGAGTCATGTATTCTTTCTGTTTGCCCCAAAGGAAACTTAAATGTAGCATTGTCTGTACCATAATGAACATTAGTTAATATAGGTGGAGCTTGGATTTCAACGCGGTCAAGCTGATTATTGAATCCAGACCCTTAAGCACTATGCTGTGATAGTAACCCGTTGTCAGCACTTATCGAATGTGTGTGACAGTGCTAGGCATATGGTAGATGCTTAATAAATGTAAGGTTTCTTCTAAGGAAGAAGGAAAAAGAGAGAGAGAGAACCAGGGACGAAACGGAGGAAGGGAGAAATGGTGGGAGGATGGGAGGGGAAATAAAGACTGATCACAAACAATTAAGATCTTTTATTTTGTGTCCTTTTCTCTCTAAAAGTCCTTAATTTGGTAAATTTGGGATGGAAAGCAAACAATTAATCATATTTTTAAAAATTATAATACTTTAGACAAAGAAGAACAATGACAGCAGAAGTGAGACACTGTGGAGGATTGTATGCAGACTGGCCCATCTCCTAACTCAACCCGGCCAAGTAACAACTCACTAAGCAGAATCCACGGTGATGGTGTTTTGACACCAGTGGTACTGCTTTGAAAGCCCTTGAGTTTCTGTATTTGCAGTGTAACCCAAATTATATGCCACAAATCTCTACATTTATGCCTGAAATTAGCTCTCTTTGAAGTTTTCCCCAGCTATTTATTAGAGATTTCAAGGCAAAGTCTGTCTCTCAGTCCACTAGATTTTTCCATCAGCCTTCTTAATTTGCTACCTCTTTCCCTCGGGTGACCCTCTTGAGCTCTTTGCAGGGCTCCATGATACTTAGTGGGCGATACTGAAAACAGATAAGAGGAGAGGATGCAATGCAATACTCTTATCTATTTCTCCAAATATGTACTAGTCCTTCTCTAAAATCCCCTCAGCATAGGAGAGACTGGGATATGTCTTTCAACAAGAACTTATGGAAGGTTCAAGGATAATAAATCAGCCTAAAACTCCTGTCAGACTCAGATGCACTCTAGCGACTCTTCCTGGCCAGCTCTTCCTTTGCTTCCAGCCCGAAATCATGTGCTAAGGGGCAGCTGACCACTTCCATCACCCCTACCCCAACCCTCCACCAGTAGAAATGTTCCAGGCATCCCAGAGCCTCAGGATCTGGGTCAATCTGCCTCGGAGAGAAAAGAAGTATTTTTTTCCCTTCAGTGCAAGGCCAACATGGAGGTCTTTATTTTCTGATCCCACGCTAACAACTTTTCATTCCCTTCAGGGAAAACTCCCCCTCTACCCAGATGTGTGTGAGTTCTGACCTACAGCTCAAACAAGACAATCATACAGTAGGCTGACATCAAAACATTTCCACTTGCTGGTGATGTGTTTTTTAAATAAGACTACACACGAGATACAACAGTTTGATCCAGGTGAGGCTGCACCAAGATTGCTTGAAAGCCACAAATGTATATTTAGGGCAAAATGTAAAAATACTGATTTCCTTAAGTGCATATGCTGTGTTTAATAGATTATGCCAACTCAGTGGTACCTAACACAGAGTTCCTGAACCTTAAGATATGGCTTGGCCTTCCCAAGAAACTTCTTAAGATATGAATGAATGAATAAATGACCATACCTGATGGTAAGGTAAATATCTATGGAGATTACAAATTCACAGCAATATGCAGTCCCAGTCCATGAAAAACCTCCTAGCTATTTTTTCTGAACAGGAAGTTTAGTTTACTGAAAGACAACATCTCCCAATGATGTTATTCAAGATTATCAAAAATTAATCATAAATATTACTGCAGTAGACACATAAATGATTATTACCTCCTACTATGCTGCTACACAGGCACGTGCTACTATGAACAACTCTCTGTCCAAAGATGTGATAACCTAGACAAAATGGGCCAGTTCCTTCAAAGATGTAACCTGCCAAAACTTGCACAAGAAGAAATAGACAATCTGAACAGACCTATATCAATTAAAGAAATTGAATTAATAATTAATAATCTTCTAAAACAGAAAGCACCAGGCCCAAATGAGTTGAGAGGTGAAGTCTACTGAATTTAAGGAAGAATTATGCCAATTCCCCACAATCTCTTTAACAAGAAAGAAGCAGAATGAATATTTCCTACCTCATTCTATGAGGCCAAAATTACCTTAATACTAAAATCAGACTAAGAAATTACAAGAAAAGAAAACTATAGGCCAATATCTCTCATGAAAATAGATGGAGAAACCCTAAAGAAAATATTGGCAAATTGAATCCAAAACATATAAAAATAATTATATACCATGACTAAGTGGGATTTATCCCAGGTGTGCAGGCTGGTAAAGTGTTCAAAAATCAATTAATGTAATTCATTGCATCAATAGGTTAAAAAAGAAAAATCACATGATCATATCAATAGATGCAGAAGAAGCATTTGACAAAATTCAATACGTGTTCATGATAAAAACACTCAGCAAACTAGGAGGAAAACTTCCTCAACTTGATAAAGAACATCTACAAAAAACCTACAGCTAACATCATTCTTAATGGTGAGAACCTAGAAGTTTTCCCTCTAAGACCAGGAAGAAGGCAAGGATGTTCTTTCTCACCACTCTTTTTCAATAACATACTGGAAGTCCTAGCTAATGAAATAAGACAAGAAAAGGAAATAAAAGGTATGCAGATTGAGAAGAAATAAATACAACAGTCTTTGTGTACAGATGACATGATTGTCTAAATAGGAAATCCAAAAGAATCAAGAAAAAAAAACCCTCCTGGAACTAATAAGAAATTATAGCAAGATTGCAGGATACAAAGTTAGTATATAAAAGTCAGTTGCTTTCCTATATACTAGCAATGAACAAGTGGAATTCAAAATTCAAAACACAATATCGTTCACATTAGCTCCCTGCAAAACGAAATACTAAGGCATAAATCTAACAAAATAGGTACAAGATTTATATGAAGAAAACTACAAAACTGATGAACAAAATCAAAGAAGAACTAACTAAATGTTCATGGATAGGAAGATTCAATATGAAAACCATACTCACCGAGCTATACTTTATAAGAGTCTGAAATAGGCCATTCAGTATTTTATAAACTCAAAGCAAGAGTCTATTATTTATTCTAAATGTGACAGCGTAGCTTTAGAGGTGGGCAGCTTCCACACAAGTAATCTGCTGATTAGTACGACTATGCGTATCAGAAGCCAGCAAGCTCCAATTTGCATTGAATGCCAGCTGCATAACAACTTATCAGAGAAGCCCAGATAGGAGGGTAAAGAAATATTCCCTCCTTAATTATAAGCATGTGTATGCTGCTGCGAACCTGCCTTAGTCTGACCGAGCATTCTGGGATAATAAGTTAATGCTATTAAGATTCATTACATCTTCCTAATATGCATGCCAATGCCTCTTAGTGGTAATATGTTAGATCCCAAGCTCCAAGTCTTTGCTGACAAAATCCAGTGAGAATGGAAAGAAGTTCAGCTAGGAATGCCAGTAGGTGTCCTAAATAAGACTTTACAACATTTTGGAAAATATGCTTTTGGTGATCGTACATACTAAGTCAGTGTTAACATCAGGTGATCATGATTAGTCACTTAAAAAAAAACAAAACCGTTCTGTTTTGTATGTAGGCATCTACGTTTTTTATGCTAACATAAGAAAGGAAAAATTAAAGCAAAGTTAAGAGCAAATTGGTGAGGGCATACTTTGGCCTTTGATCTGTTTTATTTGGCTAAAATTTAAATTTGAATGATGTTAGGTGGCACTTGCACTGTCCACAGCCTATTGCTTTTATATTTGATTTATTCATTTACATTATCTGACTGGTCCCTGAAGGCTTTTGTGCTTCAGACTCCAGTTCTAAATGAAAATCTGCTTGAAAGGCCAAATGTTTCCTTAAGAGAGATGGACCAGGCAAGTGAACGTGACTCTGAATGTTTTGCTTAGTTGCCATGTCAGAGTCTGACAAAATACAAATGTAGGATTTATTTGACCTGGGAACTCTAAAATCATAGGAAGTGTCTTGATTTGGGAGACAGGAAACAGAGTTTCATTCATCCATTCATTTAATCATTCAGCTATTCAGATGACCAACATGTATTCACCACCCACAGGGTACCATTGTCGGGATCCAAAAATGAGCAATGACAATACTGTCTCCTGAGGTTGTTGCAAGGATTCAATCTGCTGATACATGTGTATCGGGCACAAATCTTGTTCTTCTTTTCAGATTCCCTTGACGGTCACCTTTTGTGTTTCTCTTGGTCAGCACCTCATCCATGCTGAATTGCCCCTTTACGATTGGATGAAATGCCATACTCTAGAGATCTGGCTTGCTGAATGGACACCGAAGTGCTAGATAATACCACCTGGAAATGTCAGAGAGTGAGCTTTCTGTGGGGTACATTTCACCCCTGTAAATGAGATGAAATGGAATAAGGCAGAAAAATTCCTCTTCTATCTCTCTTCATGGATTGCTCTAAGGTGCAGTTCTTCTTTGCAAATCTTCCAGGAAAGTCCTGTGTGCCGAGCAAATATACCTGCAAGGTGATCTGTTAGTGTAGTGACGAACGTGTTAAAAGGTTTGCATTTCATTGTCTGTTACCTTTTCTCATGTTACTTCCCTCTCCTTCTTCCACCTTTACTACTCCGGGCTTATGTCTCCCAAGTGAAGCACCAGTGTGAGCCTGGACAACTCATCCAGTCTTTCTGAGCCTCAAGAATAGAGTTGAATAATTTGAAGACCTCTTCCAGCTCTAAATGTTAGAATTCTATGACTATCTGCAAAGATACCAAAATTATTTACTTTGTAAAACAATCATGCTCTAGAACTTTTAAATCATCTTATAAAAAAGTGATTTTTCACTATAAACTTATGGAATCAGAAATACCTTTCTCTTTCTTAAAGAGCATTTCTGGTCCCCAAAGCCTATTTTGCATCTCAAAATTAAAAGGAATTGCCTTAGACAATTTCTAAATAAGTCACACATCTCTAAAATTCTATAATTTTATGATTCCATTTGGACAGTCTCATGCTTGAACAGTTTTTTTTTAGAGTGAGGAAAGAAATTATCATTTTCTGTGCCAAAAGTATAGTGCCAGGCACTAAGCAGCTCATTTTACATACATTATTTCATTTAGTCCTCTTAAATGCCCTGGAAGGCAGAAATGATTTTCTCTATGAAGGCATGGAGGGTAATAAATCGTCAGGTACAAACAGTTAATAATAGGCAAGCAAAGGTGAAAAGCCATCAGCCCAGGTCCAAGGTCTAAGCTCCTCCAGTGAGCACATTGTCTCGCATTTTGATTTTAATCTCCTTTTCTCACTCTTCTTTCCTCCGCAAAAATCTATTACTTAGAATTACTCATTGACCCACAACTACACAAGCTTTGCTTTTTGCCTGTGTGGTAAAACACCTAGTAGCTTAGAGCTACAATATCTCATTTAAATAGTACATATAGCTATCAAGGGTAAGTGACAAGTTTAAAAATTCTTTAACTTAGCACATTATAATACACACTACAGTTCACTTCGTGGATACATTTCAAGTAGTTTAATATTTTATTCACTGTAGTAATAGCATCCAGCAGTCTTTATTAACCAATACATCTGTGCTTTGCAAATACAAATATAAAAGACATTCACAAGATAATTCTGACACCTAAGAAAGACTAAAGGCATTTTCAAAGAAAGCTTTTGTTATCATCAACTTTACTCTAAGCACAAGTTTATTTTATTGTACTTGAATAATTTAAAGTTGGTAATGCATACACGGACTAAGGTAAAGTCTATGCTAACCAAAATACGAAATTATACCAATATATCATTCACAAACCTCAAGAGGCATGACATGAAATACGAAATTAAATCTATTTTCTACCATACAAACACACATAAAAATTTAACTCAGTTTTTTAATCACTAAACTATTAGTATAACGAGATATTAAAAACTTGCCCATGGTACAACTAAACATATCATTGAAAAAAAATATTTTATGTTATGTATTAAACATAATGAAATGCTATCTTCAGAGCATAGTTTAAATAAATAGGAACTTTTTAAAAGTAAAATAATCTTTTATATCTGTGCCTGGCTCCTACACATTGATTTAATTCTTACAATTCTAATTTAAAAAGTTTGCTCTGTGTGTGGACTGGTTAGAATACTGCGAATGACCTAGATAAAACATTTGGTTATTAGAAACTTTCATAGTATTGCATTTTCAACTTATTCTAGTCATCCAAAGAATCTCAGTGTCAAATATTGTAAGATGGAAGATGATATGGAAGGACAGAATACATGTAAGAACAAAAAATGGGTAAAACATCTACGGTGCTTCATTTTTCATGTAAAGCAAGGGGCCTCAAGTATTAAACCAAATAAAAGCTTCCAAATGACGCTAAGTGGTCCCTGAAAGCTCGCCAGAAGTTCTATTTCCATAATCTCTGATGATAGAGTTTCTACCAGCGTGGTTCCCAAGTGGCTAGATGGCCAGATGCCAATACCCCATATCAAGCCCAGATCTGGTCTTTCATTTGGTGGAGATAATAACACAAATACTTTTAAAGCATTCTATTTTACCAAAGCCCTTCCCATTACTGCTCTACCCGTGGCACGCTAAATGTGTTGATCAACATTTGCACGTTCATAACAGCCAGAGGCAAAAACAAACAGAAATGTCTAAAGTGAGTGAGGCCATCTTCAGAGGTTCTCACCTCCCTCCTGCATATTGTCGCCAACCTCTAGCAGTCCCAAGTCCTTCGGTTTCTCCCGGACTTTATAAGAACTTCTAATTTCAGCCTCCCCGCTAAATAGTCCTTCCCAGATCAACCTATTTATGACACCGTATTAGAGGAGCTGGTAGGTTATTTATTCATACACAAATGGATCTAATGATTCATTTATTCATTCAGTTATTCAACAAACATGTGCTGAGTGTCCATTTTGAGCCAGGCACTGTGCCAGACACTAGAAAAATATCACTATAGTGAACTTAGTAAACAAAGTGGCAGGAAAGAGGGACCCTTGCTCAGTAATTCACAATCCCACTTTGATGCACTTTAAAAGAATAATATGTAGGTTGCTAACCCAAAGGAATAGACTCTGACTAAAGAATTTTAAGCAGAAATAGACATATTTTACATGGGAATGACTTCCCTAGAACTCTCAAATCCTAGGGTGCACCTTCTTTCACTCTATTCGGAAGATCAGCCTTGAGCACAGCATACAAACTGTTCAACATGTTAAATGGAACTTTTCCTGTTACCTTGGAATATGAGATTAAGCCCTATGCAGGACAAAAAGCAATAAAAGCCTTACATTATAAAAAGCAGCTGCCAAATACATCCCTGTGAATTATTAAGGCTTGGCAAAAATCAGTCCTGACTTCCAAACAACCCGAAGAGCCTATAAAAAGAACAGACTAGCAATTCCAGAGGGAAACACCCAGATTTAGTAATTATTATGTCTTAGGCACATCTTGACTTTTCTTTCCTCCATGGGGTGGAATAGAGAGAACTCTTCTGTTTTAAAGAAAGTAAAGGAGGTTCTGGAGACTACTCCTGATAATTGAAGAGCTAGAAGGGGAGATGCACATTTCTCTTCATGGTAAGTACTTGCAAGCTGCAGCTCAAATGCCACCGTGAGGAAGTCCTTGCAGAGTTTGACATGCTTCCCTTGAGTTTGAGAGGCATCTGGGCACCTTGAAACTGTGCCTGCCTCTGCCTTCAGGATTCTGAAGATGGGAGATTGGCTGGAGCCACTGTGCAAAAGGTGAGGAGGGAGAGAAGCTGTGGAAACAGCCTGGACTCTGACCATTCGGCAAGGCCAGTCCAAAAGGGTGTCATGCAGAAGTCAAGCCATCAGACATGTACCTGTATTGGCTTCCTATTGCTACTGTAATAAATCCATAAATTTCATGACTTAAAATAAGATAAATTTATCCTCTTAGAATCCTGGATGTCAGAAGTCTAAATTGGGTCAGCAGGGCTGCTTTCTTTCTGGACACTCTAGGGGAGAATCCATTTCCTTGTCTTTTCCAGCTCCTGGAAGCTGCCTCCATTCCTTGACTCACAATTCCTTCAACCATTTTCAGAGCCAGCCTTGCAGCACCTTCTCTCTCACCTCTGCTTCTGGCCTTGCATCTTCTATCTGTGACTCTGATCCTCCTGCCTCCCTCTTATAAGGACCTTTGTGGTTACCTTGGCTCTCCCTGGATATTCTGGGATGATCTTCCCATCTTGAGATCCTTAACTTAATCACATCTACAAAATCTCTTTTGTCCTGTAAAGTAATATTCACAGGTTCCAGAGATTAGGAAATGGACAGCACGCTACCCAATAAGGAGGTTTGTTGAGTCATAGGAACCTGAGCAATGAGAAGCTTGGATGTATAAGGCTGGTGGGAGAGGGAGGTGGGGAGTTTCAAGAGAGTCAAGAGAACATGGTCCAAGTCAGAGTTCTGGAGAACTTCCAAGGCACCAATAGACATGTCCCATGAAGTATCAACATCCGCACCTCCACCTCACAGGGGCAACCATGTTGAATTCCTACAGCTCCAAGCAAGTCGAGACTTCCTTTAGTCTACTTTCTCCTCCCCTGACTCTGGAAGACCCAGGGGTGATATTTGGAGTTGAAGTGAAGAACAAGGACGGGTGAGAGAGCAAAACAAGCCATGTCCTCTGTGGTAGGTCCAAACCAACAGGAAGTGAGAAGCTGTGAATTAAATGTGAGATTGAAGTTTTTACTTAGACAACACCAAGAGTTTTACCACCCCAATATGAGTTTTCATTAATAAAACGTGATTGTTCTAATATTGGAAAAGTATGAATTTTGCCCATGAGGCAACCAAGGAGTAGGGAAAAGGAAATCCAACAGAACACATTTGAAGAGTAAGGTTGGAAAATAATTAAGCCCTTTTGTATTTGTATGACTCAGATTTCAGCCTCTTCAACATAGTGGTTACTGTGATTTTTTTGTGCACGTTGCATATGTAGCTGAGTCAGTGGCTTTTGATAAGTTGTTTTTCTCTCTGATTTCCTATGTGCTCCTTCCTAGAAACGCTCTTTATGTCAGCTGCTGTGCTGCTCCACTACTCCCATCCTTAACAGCAACCTGCTCATTCCAGACTCGTATACACTCCTAATTATTCAGAGCCTGCCTAATTCTCTAAATGTGTTAACCGGCACTGGATTGACACCTTCTATGTTGTGCAGCAGTTGTTACATTGGCTTCTAAATTATTTCAGCTTGGCGTTACAGAGATAATCTGTCACTAATGCAAACTTGTGTATTTACAATATTAGAATCGCTGTCTTGTTATTTTTTCATTACTACTGTGTTTTCTGAGTCTCCCTCATTACCATGTGTATTGTTTCATTATTTACATTTTGAATGCTATTATCTGTAAGCCTGTCAGCAGAAGCATTCTGAGATAATGATGCTGTGGGAAGAGAATTATCTAAATACGGATCTTCCTGCTTATGCTCAAACAAATTATTGTCTAACTCTTCAGATGCTTCTTCAGGGCCCTCATTAAGACACTCGTGGCCTAGCGAAATTATGGAGCATCAGCTGCCTTTGTCTAAGGGTCTGAAGGTACAGAAACAAAACTAGAGACAGAAACCGATCAAGACTTGAAGTGAAGGACATTCTGAAGACAGTAACAGGGGTTATAATAACATCCAGTGAAGTATGTACTAACAGCAGTAGCCTTGAAAGAGAACGGTGTTTGTTTGAGAGTCTGAAAGTAAAACAATGACTGAGATGAATATGAAATATTTCAGGTGTTTTGTTTTGATTTAGAGATTTTCTGTTCAAAAACAGACAATCCCCAGGGAACTTTACCCAGTGCCCTGGCTTTAAATACCGACTATACATCCATGCCTCCCAAATTGCTAGCTCTATCGCTGGCCTCTCCACTGAGCTTCAGGTTCAAATATCCAACTTCAAATTTGATATCTACACTTGGCTGTCTACTGGAATCTGAAACTTGATGTGACTAATACAAAACTCTCCCCCCAAATCTCTGTTCCCCCTCTCCCCTGTCAACCAGTTAGTACCTGCCATCATACATCCTCTGCAAAACCCAAGAAATTTCCCTGGACTCCTCTCTTATTCTTACTACTTACATTTGATTGATCAAGTCCTGTAGGTTTATCTCTAAAATCCATCCTGAATCCATCTATTGCTCTCTATCTCCACTAAGACCACCCCTGCCCAGGAAATCATCTTTTCTTCCTGGACACCACCTTCCAGCAAGGAGACAAGCTTCCACTCTTGTCCCTCTGCTCACAGCAGCCAGTTTGAACTTTATAAGATGTGCACCATGTCATGTCATGCTCCTGCTTAAAGCATAGTGGCTTCTCATCACACTTCAAATGAAATCTATACTCCTCACCGTGGCCTGCAAAACCCTGAATGACCTGCTCTTGCCCATCTTTTGTTTTGCACCTCCTTTCACTCTCTCCAGCCACACTGGAATTCTTCCAGCTCATTTCTGCCTCATGCTCTCTGCACAGGCTGACACCTCTGTCTAGAGCATTCTGCTCACAGATCTACACATGGGTGGATGACCACTTCTCTCATGCAAGTCTCACTCAACCTCCTCTGGGAGGACTTTCAACTCCCCAGCCACTCTCCCCCACTTCTCATGCCTCTTCATGGTACTTATCACCCTCTGAAATTATCTAGTCCATTAATTTATTTGCTTACTTATTATCTGTCTTGTTCCACTAGACTATAAGCTCCGTGAGGACAGCAATCTTGTCTCTCTTGTTCTCCACTGTATATCTAGGGTCAAGAATTGTGCCTCCCCCAAAGCAGTCCCTCAATAAATATTTATGAATGAATGAATGATTGTAATCAAAATTATTCATGAATCAGTGTCAGAGGCCCACACTGCCAGCCTCCTTAGTTATGCTAAATTTGTTCATCCCTGGCTATCTTCCTGCATGTCTGGGAGAATCCAAATTAGAGACCCCATTTCCGGATGTAGCGATGGGTCCTCAGTGCTTTTTGAAAAGCCAGTATCTCAGGCTCTGTCCAGCTCCTTCATGCCTCACCTCTTATCATCGTAGTGAGAGATCTGTGTCCCAGCTCCTGTTCTAGGGCGGGGAAGACTGCCCATTCTCTCTGCCCCTGGACCCAAGAGCATCCCTGCCTGGAATGCTTCTGTTTGGCAAAATCATCTCTCCTGAACTCTTTCCTCTACAGGTTTCCCAGCCACAGACAATTAGACTTACTCTCCTCAGATCCCATCAAGAATGCTATGTTTACTGGAAAGACAGAAATTTCTCAGCTTCGATAGTATTGTTTCAATGCTTTTTGACATCCTGTAATTGTACTTTGTGGTGATTCAGTGTAGAGTTCAGCTACAGATTTCTAAGGGGGGTTAAATAAAGGGAAGAAAGTGAATGGTAGAATTTCCCTCGAAAAATATTTCTTGACGCCCTGCTTAGCATTCTGGACCATTTCAATGCCAAAAGCAAACAAACAAAAAAGGGTGCCCTTAGCTCCCTCAGGCTGGTGTTGACTGCACACAACCCATCTGTTTTCCCACAGATGAAACAAAATGTAAAGACAGTGAATAATCAAT
This sequence comes from Equus quagga, assembly GCF_021613505.1. NCBI lineage: Eukaryota > Metazoa > Chordata > Mammalia > Perissodactyla > Equidae > Equus > Equus quagga. The sequence continues at coordinate 93,400,213 of NC_060270.1, forward strand.
GCTGCCTTCTACAAGATTGCCAAGACTCCAGAAGGGAGGAGATAATGAAGAGTTATAGAACTGTTTTCTTGGGAAAAATGTAATCCTAAATAACACTTCTCAAGCCCAAAAAGTCAATCAGAAGATGGTTCAGTAATGTTTACAAAACAGTTAGTTAATACTAGATTAATAATGCAAAGTAATACTGCAGAATCTATGACTATTCTATAGATACAAATGAAATTTGTTTCAATAAAAACTTACAAGTCTGTAAACTCTCAAAAGAATTATTATCTAAAAAATCAATTTAAAAAAATTATGATTAATCGTGTGCTTTTCAGGGAGATATGAATTGTTTCGCAATACAATTCCTACTGCTAAGAGTTCATATTTAGTTTAGCACTTACTCTGAGTCAGATACGATTGCATGTGTTTTGCATGTATTTACTCATGTACTCTTCAAAACCTCCTGTGAGCTAAATGAGAATGCACATCTACCTTCGAGAGACAAAGAAACAAAAGTACAGAGAGGTTAAGCATTTGCCCACTGGTACTCAGTTCTCAGTGATAGCTGGGTTTCAAACCCAGGCTGTACTTTCTCTAACCGCCAAACCATGCCACCTGTACGCTACTACCAGTGATAGTGATCACTGACATTTATCAAGCCCTCCCACTGTCCCATGCACAATGGAAAACACTTTACAGGTATTATATCATCTAATCTTCCTAACATTCCTGAGGTGAAGGAACTATTATTATAACCTTTGTTTAAACTGATGATGATATCATTTTATGGAAAGTTTTTCCCATACTGCTCACTACTGGAAACAACGCTTACATTTTATTAAATTTTGCAAAGCATGAGCAGCCCCTGGCAGCTCCGTTCACACTGCTGGTTCTTCGGTAACCCCACACGGGGGCCTAGAATTGCCAGCTATATGCCGTTTCCGCTCTTTTTTTCATATGATCTCTATTTTTGCATCTAGAAAAAAATTGACTCTTTAGTTCTTAACTGAGGCAGACATATTTTCAAGGTGATGCTTCTTAATCTTCTAGCTGTTCAGACCTCTCTGTGAGGTTACATTTCTCATTGCAATCCGGCATTAGGGCTGAACACTCCAAGAGAAAGCCTATCCCTTCCAAAAAAGTTCAACAACAGCTCAATCCATGAGGGCTGCAAATCATAAAGTATGAGTCCCTTCTTCAGCGAAATTACTTGGACCACATCGCAGAAACACTAACAAAGGCCTTTCATACACTCCAGTGGTGAATCCTTTTCAAAGGGAGGCCTGCAATGTTCTTTTATTAGTCCACAAGTAACAAATGTGATGCAGACATCAATCTTATCGGCATATAGAGAAATCTCTAGAGTCAACAGAAGAGAAATGGGACCTCCATTGCATAGCACAAACAGGGTGATTTAGCAACAATCACCATTAAAGGAAAAACGTGAATGCATAATTAAGGAGGTGAACTATTAAATGCTAAAATTGGGATTTATTAATTACAATCAAGTAAGAGTTAACACCAATAACTTACGAGCTGACAGGCACTGTTCTGAACACTTTAAGTGCATGATTTCATCATAACACATAGGGAAAGATACTATTATTATCCTCACTTTGCAGATTAGGAAACTGAGGCTTAGATAGGCCAAGTGAATTGTGCAGGGTTAGGCAGCCAGTAAGCAGCAGAGCCAAGGTTGAGGCCAAGCATTCTGCACCCTACGTATTTTCAGTCTGCTGTGTTTTGTCAACCTTCAGCTCCATAGAATCGTTAACACAGCACAGACTGGCCACATGCGCACTTCTCACAGCATGGTAGGCACCTTCTCACCTTGGCACCTTCACCCATGCAGTTCTCTCTGCCCGGGACACCTACCTCTGCCAACTCCTTGTTTCATTTTCCAAGATTCAGCTTCAGTGTCACTTCGGGAAGGTTGCAATTATGCCAGCCACCCCTGCCCCAGTCTTCCACTGAGCCACGGTTAGATACCTTTTCTCTGTCTTAAAATGCATGACCCATTGTATGCAAAAGAGGGACAAGAGCCAAGTGGGCAACCTGGTACTGCCAACACTGAGAAGAAGAACACTGATCTCTAGAGCTATCATCATCTTACACAGAAAAAAATCTACATTAAACTGACTGTGGTTAAACACCTTTGATTTTTTTAGGTTACCGACTGTCAGATGATGTTCACATTATTTATCTATTTCACAAGTGCTTAGGGCTGAAGCCATAGTGCAATAGGCCTTTATTTACTTATTAAAGCCTCTGATAGTCCACAGTTCTTCCTTATTTCAATCTAATTTAATTGCAGCAAATAAAAAAATCATGTTGTAAAGATAAGCTAAAAGATTTTTTTCCTTTCCTGGTGCAGGAGGAAAGCAATCGTGTGGAGGTCTCTGGATAATAAATAACTTCTCCACCTCTTGTTTTTCTCTGCAGGCTTGTGAAATATTTATTGTATTTCTTTCTAAAGGCTTGAAAGTATCTTTCTCCTCCAAAGAATATTATTCTGTGACCCAGCGCATGTCCCACCGTCGCATACGTCAGCTGTGCTTCCATCTCCTGCTCCCTCACCTGACCCCTGTCTTTCAATGCTGCCTTTGGGTTAACTTCTTCTGACAATTTCTGTTGCCTTTCATTTATGCTGTTACACTCCATATGGCTCCTCTTTCTTTGATGTGGCCCAGAACATATTATAAGCCACAGAACACAAACTCTGTGATGTGATAGCTCGCCAAAGAATCTCTGCACTATTCTCCCCAATTGAGTTCTTAACACAACTCCAGAGAAACGAAGAGCATCTAGACAAAGAGAGGGAGAAACCCCCCATCTGTATATCACCTCTATGTATAAAAGAAACTATGCTTCAGAACCAAATGGCGACTTTTTAACCGGTGGAAATATTAGGGCAAATAGTCATTGCAGATAAAGTCAACGATCAAAACCGGACAAGCTGACCATTAATAATCAGTTACTGGGCCTGATTTGGGATTCAACGGCAAATTGATCCGAAGCAGATTTTTAAAAATCTCAGAGCTAAAAGCAAACAGAGTCAGAAAATGTTTTTAAGAAATTATCCATCCATCCCCACTCAGTGTACATGGACTGCTAAGCAGCTTCAAGGGAAATGGTCCATCTTGAGTCAGGCTAATAGGTAAAAAGTAGAGAACTGAATAAAAAATTGTTCATTTGTCTTTGTGGTTGACATTGGGTAAATGTTGAAAATGAAATGAATTACTCAACTGAAGATTTAAAATTATCCCAGTATTTGTGGATTTGGTTTCGCACGGTAAAGTGAAAAAGAGAGAGAAAAGAGACAAGAGGCAGACAGATAGAGGAAAAGAGGGAGAGTGGGAGAAAAATAGGCTACAGGGTGTCAAGAGACCTTATTCAATTCAGATTGTAGCAGCTGAGCTGCAGAATATCCTTGAGCAAAAGTCCCAACCTCTATGACCAAACTTGCTCATCAGCTAGGCAAGGCTAATTAAGACCATCCACCTCCTCCACCCAAAAAGCATAGTTCATATTAATTAACTTAGACATTCTGAACAGCCTGAGCTCCACACACAAAAAGGTGAAAAGGGTATTTCATGGTTGTTAGCAATTATCTGCGAAATTATTTAAGTTGTCAGAAGGACCAATACAGATCGGCCCCGGGAGAGCCTTCCCACACCACTGCACTGTCCATATGTTTTATGCTTTTAAGGGAAGCATTCCTCCCACCCATTTCCTCCTCTGTCTCTCTCATTCTTTGTCTCTTCTTCTCTTAAATATTCTTGTTCTCTTTCATAAGATTGTCATTATCTTTTATTATTGTATCCTAAATATAAAAGCTAAGAAGCCAATTTTAGTAAAATGGCATGTACCTTCCTCCATGTTCTCCACACCTCACTCCACACCCCAAAAGACAGCTCCTGTGTCTTCTTGCTCTTAATACACTAAACAATATTTTCTAGTCATGTTACATTAGCAAATAAAAGAGTTAGTGCCTACATTCTCTGATTTTCTCTACTAATTTTATGAAACAGGTTAATATAAATCCACTTTTACATAGCATTGGTGTCTAATTCCAAACAATTCAAAAGAAAATTACTTGAGGATTGACTTTAAAATAATGTGTCTTGTTTTGTGTTTTAATGACTGCATGCAAAAAAAAAAAAAAAAGAAAAACAGAGGATGCTACGGAGCTGGCTTTATTCTAAGTAAAGATGTCATGAAGCTCTTTCACTGGATAAGCCCTTGTATTGCCTTCTGATGCTGTTGCTTCTTTTCCCTCAAGCACTTGTGAAGAACGGTTCCACTCTGACTTACAAACACGTTCCCTTCTCTGACTTTTGGATAGTTCCCAAGGTCTCGTCTTTGAAAAGGTTTAGTTACATACCAAAGGTGTACTTCAAAGTTATTAGCTTGATCTTTGAACCAGAACAGGTTATCTGGGAACCAATCCATAATTTGTCAGTAATATATAAAACAAGCTGAGGGGCACAGGGGAAAAAAATCAAAGCTTTGTAAAAAGCACTAGTTTAAAAAATTTTTTGCATAAACCTTTAAATATTACTAATTAACTGAAGATGTTTTAGGATAGGCCAAACTAGAAATCATTACTGTATTCGCAGTAGGTAGCCTTAGAAAGTAAGTTTGAGGAAATTTGAAAATTATTGCAGCTTTACACCTACAGATGGAATCCTTTCAAAACGTCACCACTATCCATTCACCAGTTTTATTCTGTTACAGAAATAAAAATAAATTTACCCATTAGTCAACCTTTAATTGTGGATTTGGATACTCTGTGCCAGGTACTGTAGCAGCTTCTGGGAATAAATCAGTGAAAAGTTAGTCTTTTACCTCAAGTTCTTATAGTTTAGCTGGGGTGAAGGACCAGCACTGGACAAGTTCAATACCGTATAGGAAATACACCTATAACCAAGTCATCGATGACCTACCTCTGAGTCACAGGGGCTCTTACCTATGGCATTCAAGCAGAAGGAATGGGAGGATAAAAAAAAAAAAGGCCTGACATTGCCACATGGTGGTGAAACTGCAAGTGTTTTGATACAATTAGAGCATGAGTGTGGCAGCTCACAAGCACAGAGTCACAGAAGGAAGCAAAGAACAGACCATGGAGGGACCTGAATGACACTGGGAATTTTGACTGCAGGCAATGGCAGGCCATGGCAATGTCTAAGCAGTGGAGTGATATGATTTTTGTCAGAGTCCCCCTTTAGAAAGATCACTCTGGCCGCATATGAAACCTCTGTGTGAGAGATTGTCCCTTGAACGCATATGAAACCTCTGTGTGAGAGATTGTCCCTTGAACACAACAGATCCAAACATATGGGTTTATATTAACTCATTTCTAAAACTCAGAAAAAGGAATTATGTAATAAAAATGATGTGAAGCCAAAAGGACGAAAAACAAGGAAAAGAAATGGAATAAGAAAATAGACTTTTGAATGATGGTCAGTGAGTGGAAGAGTATTTAAGCAGCGCAGAGAGAAGGGAAGTCTAAACACCTACAAGGAGGGATGTGGCTGAGCGTCAGACTGATTCATACAGAGCGTTAGACTCAGGGCTCAAGACTCAAGGTGTCTGAGATGGTGCAGGATAATGGTGTGGCTTAAAATAGGAGAATTGATTGAAAACTTTTATGAGGAGTAACTAGATCCCAGGTCCCCTCACTAGTTCACACAACTAGACAACTCTGTTCCCAACCTGGAAGAAGACTAGATGTCTATTCTGTGGGAAGTGGAAGTGGAAAAGCTCTAAAATCAGCACCACAAGATTTACAAAAGTGTGAGAATGAGATGTCATCCAGAAACAGAAAAATTCAGTGAAATTTTTTATCCTGAATGGGGAGAACTCTCTCGTTTGATTCACAGAATACTAGGGAACAGAATTCTCTCCAGAGAAATTAGCTAGTTAGAGAAAAGAAATGTAGCCACTGACAGTTGTGATCTTCCAATGAACTGGTGAAATTCCACTTAGTCATCCTACCATAAAACCGACTAAATGACAAGCATCTCTCTCCATAAGACATACACACGCCCATAGACGCACACACAAATACAAACACACACATGCCACACAACTTTCATCTGGCTTTTATTGCCTCAATCTTAAGTATGAACCGACAGGCAAGAAAACTAGACATCTGGACATTTGAAAGAAGCCTCCTACATAAAAAGCAGAAAGGTAGAGACAGAAAAAAAAAGAAAAGAGAAAAAAGGAACTAAAGGAAACAGAATTAATGGAGAAAGCATAAGAGCATACAATCCCTCAAAATAAGATTGTGTAATTTATATCCTCAGGAAGATAAGAGATATTACATCCATGAAATAAGAACAAGAGGTTATAAAATGGAGCAGTAAGAGAACATAAGAAAAAAATCTGAGACATAAATAGAATAAAAGAGTTGAAAGATAAAGCTGGAGAACTCTCCCAAATAAGAAAACAAACAAAAAATAGATGGAAAAAAAGAAAGAGAAAAATTAAGAAGATAAGATGATAAATCCAGTTGGTCCCATATTTGAATTACATGACTACCATCGAATACAGAGAGATTTAATTTAAGACATAAGACAGTAACATTTCCCAGAACTGAAAAGCATGCATTTCTAGATTGTACTATATGAAAGTACTATATGAATGCTCAGGAAAATAGCTGAAAAAGACTCAAACCAAGTTGCATTATTGTAAAATTTCAAAATGCCAGGAATATAGAAAAAATGTTTATATCTTCTAGAGAAGAAAAAATAAGTCACAAAGAATTAAGAAAAGTAATGCTGTGATCTCACTTATATGTGGAATCTAAAAAACTTGAACTTTTTCAAAAAAGAAGAAAGGAAGATGGTGGTTGACAAGGGCTGGGTGTGGAGGAAATGGGGAGATGTTGCTCAAAGGGTACAAAGTTGCAGTTATGCAGGATAAGTAAGTTCTGGAGACCTAATGTACAGCATGGTAACTATGGTTAATAACACTTGAAATTTGCTAAAGGAGTAAATCTTTTTTTTGAGGAAGATTAGCCCTGAGCTAACTGCTGCCAATCCTCCTCTTTTTGCTGAGGAAGACTGGCCCTGAGCTAACATTCATGTCCATCTTCCTCTGCTTTCTATATGGGATGCCTACCACAGCATGGCTTGCCAAGCAGTGCCATGTCCCCACCCAGGATCCGAACCAATGAACCCCAGGCCGCCAAAACGGAACATGCGCACTTAACCTCTTTGCCACCGGGCCAGCTCCTAAGGGAGTAAATCTTAAATGTCCTCATCACAAGAAAAAAAAGATAGCTATGTGAGGTGATGGATATGCTAGCTTGATCATTTCGCAATGTATACATGCATCAAAAATCACTGCTTTATATCTTAAGTGTGGACAATTTTTGTTTGACAATTATACCTCAATAAAGCTGGGGGAAAAAAGAAGTGCAATGCTAGAAGCAGAAGAAAGGAAATGATAAAGATCAGAGCCCAAGCAATGAAATTGAGAAAAATAATAGAGAAAATCAATCAACTTAAAAACTGATTCTTTAAGATCAATACAATTGATAAGCCTCTATGCGCATTGGTCAAGAAAAAGAGAGAAGACACAGATTATCAATATCAGGAGTGACATCACTGCAGATAATACAGATATTAAAAGGATAATTTGTTGTTAGTGCTGTCAAGTCAATTCCAACTCCCAACGACCCTGTGTACAGCAGGGCAGAACGCTACCCAGTCTTTTTGTGCCCTCCTCTCATCTTCCAGTGCTATATCAGACAATACGCCACTGCTATTCACAGGGTTTTCATACCGATTTTTTTCAGAAATGGGTGGCCAGGTCGTTCTTCCTATTCTGTCTTAGTCTGAAACCTCCACTAAAACCTGTCCACCATGGGTGACCCAGTTGGTACTTTGAAATACTGGTGGCATAGCTTTCAGCATCACACCAACATGCAGCCACCACCATATGACAACCAACAGATGGGTGTTGTGGTTCCATGGAAAATTAAGAATAGAAGAAAACTTCCTCAATGTGACAAAGGGTATCCAGGAAATGAACCTGGGTGGCGATGGCTAAAAGGATAGCAAGGGAATATTATGAATAACTTTGCACTAATAAATTCAATAACATAGTTGAATGGAAAAATTCCTTGAACTATCAAAGCTCACTCAAAAAGAAATAGACAACCTGAAGAGCCCTGCATCTATTAAAGAAATTGAATTAGTAAATATCTTCCTACAAAGAAAATTCCAGGCCCAGATGACTACACTAGGGAATTCTAACAAACATTTATGGAAGAAATAAAATCAATTCTGCAGAAACTCTACCAGACAAGTGAAGACAAGACAACTTTTCCAAACTCATTCTATGAAGTGGGTAGTACTCTGATACCAAAACAAGATAAAGATATTACAAGGACAGAAAACTGCCTATCCATATCTCTCATGAACATACATGTAAAAAATCTTTTAAAAAATTTTAGAAAATTGAATGAAGTGATATATAAAAAATATATCATGACTGAGGTTTATCCCAGCAATGCAAAGTTGACTTAACATTCAAAACTCAATCAATGTAATTCACTATGTTAATAAACAAAAAAAGGAAAAACATACGATTGTCTCAATAGATGCAACAAAAGCAATGGACAAAATCCAACACCCTTTTGATACCAACTCTTCGCCAATTAGGAACAGAAGAAAACTTCCTCAATGTGACAAAGGGTATCCATGAAAAATCTACATCTAACATCATAAGTAATGATGAAAAGGCTAAAACCTTTCTCATTAAGATTAGGAACAAGACATTCTTCACAAAAATAGAAAAAAAGAACCCTAAAATTTATATGGAACAACAAAAGACCTCAAGTAGCCAAAGGAATCATGAGAAAAAACATGAAAGCTGGAGGCGTCACAATCCCTGACTTCAAAATATACTACAAAGCTATAGTAATCAAAACAGCATGGTACTGGCACGAAAACAGACGCACAGATCAATGGAACAGAATGAAAGACCAGAAATAAAACCACACATCTATGGACAGTTAATCTTCAACAAAGGAGCCAAGAAAACAAAATGGAGAAAGGAACGTCTCTTCAATAAATGGTGTTGGGACTACTGTACAGCCACATGAAAAGAATGAAAATAGAACACTTTCTTGCACCGTACACAAAAATTAACTCAAAATGGATTAAAGCCTTGAACATAAGACCTAAAACCATAAAACTTCTACAAGAAAATATAGGCAATGCACTCTTTGACATCAGTTGTAGCAGCATCTTTTTGAATACCATGTCTACTAAGGTAAGGAAAACAGGAAAAAATTAACAAATGGGACTACATCAGACTAAAAAGTTTCTACACGGCAAAGGAAATCATCAACAAACAAAAAGACAACCCACCACCTTGGAGAAAATACTTGCATATCATGTATCTGACAAGGAGTTAATATCCCAAATATATAAAGAACTCATACAACTTAACAATAAAAGCTAAACAACCCAAGCGAAAAATGGGCAGAGGATATGAACAGACATTTTTCCAAAGAAGATATACAGATGGGCAAGAGGCACATGAAAAGATGTTCAACATCACTAATTATCAGGGAAATGCAAATCAAAACTACATGAGATAGCAACTGACACCGGTCAGAATAGCTATAATTACCAAGAGAAAAAATAACAACTGTTGGAGAGGATGTGGAGAAAAGGGAACTCTCATACACTGCTGGTGCGAATGCAAACTGGTGCAGCCACTATGGAAAACAGTACAGAGTTTTCTCAAAAAATTAAAAATAGAAATACCATACATTCCAGCTTTCCCACTACTGGGTATTTATCCAAAGAACGTGAAATCAACAATCCAAAGAGATTTATTCACCCCTATGTTCATTGCAGCATTATTCACAATATCCAAGATGTGGAAGCAACCCAAGTGCCCATCAATGGATGAATGAATAAAGAATATGTGGTATATATACAACGGAATACTACTCAGCCATAAGAAAAGACAAAATTGTCCCATTTGTAACAACATGGATGGACCTCGAGGGTACTATGTTAAGCAAAATAAGCCAGACAGAGAACGACAAACACCGTATGATCTCACTCATATGTAGAAGATAAAAAAACATATGGACAAAGAGAATAGATTAGTGGTTACCAGGGAGAACAGGGTTGGAGGGTGGGCAAAAGGGGTAAAGGGGCACATATGTACAGTGACAGATAAAAATTAGACTATTGGTGGTGAGCACAATGTAGTATATACAGAAACTGATAAATAATAATGTACACTTGAAATTTCACAATGTTATAAACCATTATGACCTCAATAAAAAAAAAAAACATTAGGAACAAGGCAAGGAAGTCTGCTCTTCCTACTTCTATCCAACTTTGTACTAAAGGTTGTAGCTGGTGCAAATAAGGTAAGTAATAGAAATAAAGGGCATCCAGATTAAAAAGGAGCAATTAAAATTCTCTTTATTAAAAAATGGCATGATCATCTCTGTAGATAATCCTATGGGAACCTATAAAAAAGCTACTAGAATGGATAAGTGAGGTTAGCAGCATTACATGATACAAGACAAAATTTTTAAAAATCAACTGTATTTCTATATACTAAAAAATCTGAAACTGAAATTTTTTTAAATTCCATTTATAAAACATCAAAAATATGAAATACTTAGGGATAAATATTATAAAATATATGTAACACCTTTACATGGAAAACTGCTGAGAGGTGTTAGAGAAGACCTAAATAAAAGGAGAGAGAAATGATATTCATGGATCAGGAGACTCAATATTGTTAAAATGTAAACTGAAAAATTGATCTAGAGATTCAATGCAATTCCAGCAAAATCCCAGACTGTGCATTTTTTGTGGAAATTGACAAGCAATTAAAAAATGCACATGGAAATGCAAATGACTTTGCATAACCAAAGCAACTTCAAAAAGATGAACAAATTTGTAGCAACTACACTACTTGGCCTCAAGGCTTGTTGTAAAGCTATAATAAAGAGAGTTTGGAATTGACATAAAGACAAAACAGAATAGAATTCAAAAATAGAAACATAGATAAGGAAAACTGATTTTCAACAAAGGTGCAAAGAAAATTCAGTAGAGAAAGAATAGTCTTTTCAACAAATGATGCTGGAGAAAACTGACTTTTTGACAAAGGTCCAAAGGATAAAGGAGAAATGAAGCAAAGATAATCTTTTCAATAAATGGTGCGGGAAACATTAGATTATTCATATGCAAATTTTAAAAATGAACTTAATCAATACCTGGCTCCATATATAAAAGTAAACTCAAAGTGGACTTTAGTCTTCAATATAACACCTAAAACTACAAACTTTCTAGAAGACAGAGAAATTTTGTGACTTTATGTTAGGCAGAGTGTTCTTATGTACTATGCCAAATACTATCCACTACACACACACACCCACCACTCATCAATTGAGACATATGCTCTTCCAGAGAAACCATTAGTAGAATGATGAGACCATCCAATGACTCAGAAAAATCATTTGAAAATCAAATACCCACTAAAGCACATGTACGTATCCAGAATATATAAAGAACTTTTGACCCCCAATAATAAGAAAGCGAAAACCTATTAAAAAGTGGGCAAAAGATCTAAAGAGACACTATGCAAAAGAATGTGTACCAATGACAAAGAAGCACAGGACAAGATGTTCAATATCATTGACTGTTGAGAAAGAATTTGTCAGTTTCATAAAAAGTCAAATATATGTGTACCATATGACTCAGTAATTCTATTCTTAGGTATTTACCCCAGAGAGATGAAAGCAAATATCCATACAAAGACTTGTACAAGAATGCTCATAGCAGGTTTTTTTTTTGGTAATAGCAAAAAATTGGAAACAATCCAAATGTCCACCAACAGGTGAATAGATAAACTGTCATATATCCATACGATAGAATATTACTCAGCAGCAAAAAGGAATGAGCTACTGATAGATGCAATGACATCAAATGAATCACAAAATAATTAGGAGTGAAAAAAAACTCAGACCAAAAAGCATATACAGTGTATGATTCCATTTGTATAAAATCCTAGAATATACAAACGAATCTATAGTGACATAGGGCAGATTAGTGGTGCCTGGGGATTGGTGAGGTGGACGGGGCAGAAGGGAGAGATTACAAAGGGACTCAAGGAAACTTTTGTGCATAATGGTTATGTTTAGTTTCTAATGGTAGTGATGCTTTCACAGGTGTGTAAATTTATCAAAATTTATCAAATTGTACACTTTAAATAAGTGCATTTTATTATATGTTGATTTAATTTTTGAAAGTTTTTTTAAAAAAACAAACAAAAGTAGAAAAAGAAAATTGAGTGAAAAAAAAATTGTTAGGGAAGGATGAGTCTCAAAGTGGGAGAAGAGGAAGCTATGGCAATATCCAAACTAAAGATAATGTCCTCTACTAAGGATTTGGCAGATAGAATGGAGAGAACTAGATAGATTTGAAAATATACTTATTAAAGCTTAGTAATCAGACTTGGTATTTGTCTGGCGGAATGGTGTCAAAAGATCAGTAAAGAACGATTCCAGGTTTTGGGCCTGGATTACTAATTAGCTGGAACATCAGTATAAGGGCAAGACTTGGCAGGAGAACACCATGAGTTTAGTTTTCGATATCTTGAATTTGAGATATACACATATGGAGACACCCAAAAGGTAGCTGTGCGGTGGGTCTGAAATACCAAAGGATGAAGTAGAGTTTAAGTCCTCAGCAAATAGATGATAACTGAATTACAGTATTAATTGGTTAGATCACCTAAGAAGAATGAGTTAAGATATGATTTAAATGCTGAGGCCGGGGGCCGGCTCAGTGGCTCAGCGGTTAAGTGTACACATTGTACTTCTCCGCAGTCCTGGGTTCACGCCTTCGGATCCCGGGTGCGGACATGGCACCGCTTGGCAAGCCATGCTGTGGTAGGCATCCCGCATGTAAAGTGGAGGAAGATGGGCATGGATGTTAGCTCAGGGCCAGCCTTCCTCAGCAAAAAGAGGAGGATTGGAAGTAGTTAGCTCAGGGCTAGTCTTCCACACACACACACATACACAAAAATGCTGAGGCCTAACCCCTACGAAATATTAGTATCGTATGGTTGGGCAGAGCACAGGATCTCACAGAGTACACAGAAATTTATTTTGATAATCCAACTCTCAAAACACATACTTGGAAATTATAACTCATCAGAGTCAGAGAACTTTCAAATGATCCAAAAATTCAAAGTCCACGGCAGCTCAATGTGAGCTGGTAGACATTCTGCTCCGGTTGTTAGTTGGGAGAACTCTTCGATGGACGTTTAGGCACGCAGACAATTCAACAAACCGCCGCAATAACACCTGCGCTTAGAGTAACTCTGCAGTAAATGGCTCTTGTTTAGACTGTACACTAATTACGGCAGTTACAATCATGTGGTTAACAGGAAAAATGGGCAGAATTCCACATGGCGTTTTTAGCCTCATAAATTTGAAATAGAGAATTTTTCAACCATACTGCTGCTAATTTTTAACCTGCCCACAGCTGGTATAATGTTTCATGTTACATTTGAGTAGCATACTTAGAGTTATTAATACCAGCTTTGACTGGAACCAATATAATGACTTGAGATTGTTGTTCATGTTTCCTGAAGTAGAAAAAAAATTATTAAGCCAAGTGACAGACATATAAATGTGCTATTGTTTTCATGAAATTAATATTTCCATGGATCATATTATAATTACTGAGCAGAAAAGCTATAATTTTGGTCTTGTTTATAAAGCTAAATACGAAATCATAAATAAAAATGCAAGTAAATTATTAGTAATCCATTATACATTAACTACCAAAAAAATCGTCCATTAAAGTTCATACATTTCACTCCTAGGAAAGTCCTAATCAGATTCCATTAACTCCTATTTTAGAAATTTCTAACAAGCTTGGTTGACTGGTTTACTACCCAAAAGGAAATTAGTAGTAATAAGCTAGCTGCAGACAGACCCTCATTGTGAGACAAGCACATAATGACAGCAAGCTGTGATGACAGATAAAGAGGAATGTGGAAGAACAAAACTTTAGGAGCAGAATCAGAACGCCAAGTACACTAGCTCACAGCCATTTAGTGCAGAGTAAGTAACTTGCTATATTTCATTAGGCTCAGAAGGTCGAACTATACAATGATTAATAATTAAGTATAATAGTTACCAAAATGTTAAATATAGTAATATTATATGAAATTCATTTTTTAAAAGATTTTAATAGAGGTAAAATTGGTTAATCGTATGATTACATTGTTTATAAGTTTTGCTTATGTGAAGTAGTTTGTTTTCTAGTATCAAAAGTTCTCTCTTAAAATAAAATCCATTTTTAAGAAGAAATCTCTTTAAAGACCATTCATGACTTCAACTGTAAAGTATAGTACTTGTTAATTGACTGCGAATTTATCTATTTGTGTCATTTACAGCTCCTTAACTTCCACCTAGTATCACAGTGTACAATCGTTCTAGCCCATTCGATTATTAGCTCCTTGAAAATAGAGTAAATATCAGACACTTGATTTCATCTTCATATCATGTGCCCTCCAACTGCACTCCGCCATGCCTAACACATAGAAAGTGCAGAATGAATGAAGAAAAATGACTTACAATACACACACCTACATCCTTTATTCTTTTAGTGCCAATAAATAATAGGATCAAAGCCTATATTTGGATAACACTGGAAAAGGTAAATTCACATAAAGAAATCATTAAATATGATTTACTCTAAAAAATTCAAATTAACTTAGAGAAAAGTCATTTCAAAAGGGTGAATGAATGAAAGTGTGAATTACTGAATATCCTTGAGGAATTATGGAGTAGACACACACTGATGTTGCCTATTAGTGAATTTCCAAAATGCATAGATTGAAATTATTTGCTATTATAATATCAATTATATGTCATAGTAATTTTACATTCTTAGGTAGATTGCAAATCGCATTTTGTGTTGAGAAAAGGCTTTACGACAGTTTTACTTTAATATGCTCCCTTACTAAATCTTATTAAATTTCCAATTAATGAAATCAAAATACATGATTTTGCCCTCTATATATTAAAAATCCATGGGTCTTGATTCTCTAAGGCAATTTCTATTTAATTTGTCATTATATATTTTATTTTCAAGACAGTTTGTTAATGGGATTTAATTTTTAAATCTTTGAGAAACACATAAATATGTTCACAACTTCTACCTTATAATACCACTTATATTTTGAAGAATATTTTCACTATCTTTATAAAATATTCGTGTTCATGTTTAGGACTCAATCACAATATTTTAACATGGCTTAGGATTTCCTGAGAAATAAGTAAGCAGTTGACTATCATTTAATTTCATAAAAATAATTAAATTTTTTCTGATTATCAAGCATTTGTCTTTTTTTATGCCTATAGTAAAATACTATACAGAAGTAGAGAGTAGATTTCAGTTAATAAGGCAATGCAATACAACTGTAGTCTGCAACTTTGATATCTAGGTGCAGGTTCTGGGTTATAGAAAATGAGACGATTTCTGAATAACAACAGATAAATCCTCAGAATTCAATCACACTAGAAGATTAGGGGTTTCCTGGGTATTACAGAAAGTTCTTTCATATCTGAAGTAGGGACAATTGGTAAACATAATAAGCATTCTAGTGAAATTCATGGAGAAAAGAAGGTAGCAAGATGTACCAAAGTCAGAGAGCTGAGAGAGCCTGACAAGCAATCGTCAATCATTTGTTATTACTCTTTTGCTTATTAAATCCATTAAGCTCTTTTATTAATATAACAATGTAGGTGACTGTGTTTTGTATAGTGAATTATTTGAGCAGGGCAGAAGACTCATCCATTCACTCATTCATCCAATAATAAGTGCCTAAAATGTGCCAGTCACTGTGCCAGAAGCAAAAGATATAATAAGAATATGACATTTTTTCCCTTAAAAACTGTATTGTCATTCATAAAACAAATAGTTGATAAGATAGACTTCATTAAAATTGAAAGCTTCTGCCCTGCAAAAGACCATGATGTCAAAAGAAGGAGAAAACAAGCCACAGACTTGAAGAAAATATTTCTAAAAGACACATCTAATAAAGCAGTGTTGTTTAAAATATACAAAGAATTCATAAAATTCAACAATAAGAAAATGAACAACCGGATTAAAAGGTTTGCAGAAGACCTGAACAGATACCTCACCAAAGATATGCAAATGAAAAATAAGCATATGAAAAGACGCTCAACATCATATGTCATTAGGGCAATGTAAATTAAAACAACAATGAACTACTAGCACTACAAACCTATTAGAATGGCTGAAATCCAAGACACTAACACCACCAAATGCTGGCAAGGATATGGAACAGCATGAATTTTCATCCATTGCTGGTGGGAATGCAAAATGGTACAGACAGCAGTTTCTTACAAAACTGATCATCTTCTTGCCATATGATGCAGCAATTGCACTCCTTGGTATTTACACAAATGAGTTGAAAACTCATGTTCACATAAAAAACTACAGGCAGATGTTTATAGCAACTTTGTTCATAACTGCCAAAACTTGGAAGCAGCTGAGATGTCCTTCAGTAGGCAAATTGATAAATAAACTGTGATACATCCAGACAATGGAATATCATTCAATACTAAAAATAAATGAGCTATCAAGCCACGAAAAGACATGGAGGAATCTTAATTGCATATTAATACGTGAAAGATTCAAACTCAAAAGCCTACATATTATACAATTCTAAATATATGACATTCTGTAAAACGTAATATGGAGACAGTAAAATGATCAGTGGTTGCCGGGGGGTAGGGAGAGGACAGGATGAATAGACAGAGCACAGACAATTTTTAGGGCAGTGGAACTATCCTATATGATATTATATTGGTAGACATTTGACATTATACATCTGTCAAAACACACGGAATGTACAACACCAAGAGTGAACTCTAATGTAAACTATAGACATTGGGTGATAATGATGGGTTAATGTAGATTTATCAGTTATAACAAATGCACCACTCTGGTGAGGCATATTGATAGTGGGGAAGTTTGTGGGGGTGGGGGGCAGGGAGTATATGGGAATTGTCTGTACCTTCTACTGAGTTTTGCTGTGAACCTAAAACTACTCTAAAAGGAATAGTCTATTAACAAAAACTGTATTGTCTACTAAGAAATACAGACAAGTAATCAAATGATGACATTACAGGGTCTTAAAACTTAGGAGGGAGGCATGCAGTGGATACCATGTGGACACAGGGCAGAGCAAGAGAACGTCCAATCAGACTGGAGAGGAGAAGCGAGTGATGTCAAGAAGGCAGATCTCTGCTTATTTCCAACTTCCCTAGAGCAGGAAAAGAATTCAGCCAAATCCTAAGCATGTGCAGTAAAGGGAGAAAATAAACTGAGCAAGTTCTCTTTAAAAAGAAGGAAAATACATGTTTCTAAATCAAAAAAAGGGTAGTTGGTCTTTTACACAATTCATAATGGTATTAAGAAAAAATCAAACTGATTCCTAAGGAGATGTTAAATCTAGATGCTAAATCTAGAAAGAAAATTGACTGAAGGGCCAAATTTTTTCCAAGTTTAATGAAAACTATAAACCCAAGAAGCTCAATGAATATCAAGAACAAGAAACATGAGGAAATTACACCAAGGTATATCATAATCAAATTGGTAAAACCAGAGATACAGAAAAAATTCTTTAAAACAGTCTAAGTAGAAAGACACATCACAAATAGAAGAAAGATAAGGATGAAAACAGATTTCTCATCAGAAATATCGAAAGAAGACAACAGTGGATCAACATTTTATAGTACTAAACAAAAGCTTATCAACCAAGAAGTCTATATTCAATGAAAATATTTTTTTTAACATTTTTTTTTGTAGGGAAGGATTGGCCCTGAGCTAACATCTGTTGCCAATCTTCTCCTATTTTTTTTTCCTCCCAAAGCCCCAGTGCATGGTTGTATATTTTAGTTGTAAGTCCTTCTAGTTCTTCTATGTGAGCCACTGCCACTGCATGGGAACTGACAGATGGGTGGTGTGGTTCCATGACCAGGAAATGAACCCAGACTGCTGAGGTGGTGAGAGCACCGAACGTTAACCACTAGACCATTAGGGCTGGCTTGAAAATATTTTTTTTTTTTTGAGGAAGATTAGCCCTGAGCTAACATCTGTGCCCATCTTCCTCTACTTTATATATGGAGCACCTGCCAAAGCATGGTTTTGATGTGGAGTCAGTGAGCCGAGGAGTTGAAAGAAAGATTTCTTAGACTCTCAAGATCTGGCAGTAGTGCTCTTTTATTTAGAGAATAGTGTGGAATAGCATGGGGACAGGACCCATGGGCAGTCAGAGCTTCTGCTGCCTGGAGACAAGACCCATGGGCAGTGAAGAGCTGTAGGCATGGGGACAGGACCCATGGGCAGTGAAGAGCTGCTGCTGCTGCTACATGGGGACAGGACCCACGGGCAGTCAGAGCTCCTGCTGCTGCCCTGAGTTGAGGGTTAGGGCTAATTTTATAAGGCATGGGTACGTGACTTATTTTTACTGGAAAAAGAAAAGATGATGTAAAAAGTCATTAAACAATTTCAGTGCAGATGGGGTCTGGTTATTGTGCAGTCACATAACTTTTAGATACGAATCTGGCCATATAGATCGGCATGTAGGTGAGGATGCCCTGGGCTTCTCTCCCTGGGGCAGCCCTAATTCATACCATAAAAAAAATCCACCGGGTCATATAGTTTGGCATGTAGGCCAGGTCACCTTGGGCTTCTCTAGCTGGGGCAGCCTTAATCCACATCAGTTTGACAAGCAGTCTGTAGGTCCACACTGGGGATCTAAACCAGCAAACCCTGGGCCCCTGAAGCAGAACATGCAAACTTAACCGCTACGCCACTGGGCCAACTTCAAAAATATTTTTTTAAATGAAGGTGCTGGGAGAATTAATCCCCAGTAGACTCTAACTATAAGAAATATTAAATAAAGTCCTTTAGACAGAAGGAATGTGATTCTGGATGGAGATATAGATTTACAAAAAAAAAAAAATGATAAAGAGTACTGGAATTAATAAATACATGGTAAATACATAGAATTCTTTATTATTTAAATCTTTTAAACATACAATTGTTTAAGCAAAAATAATAACAATACATAAGACTTATAATGTATGTATAAGTGCGTTGTATGATAGTGAATGAAGTAAATTGTATGATAACAATAGCATATGGGTCAGGAGGGGAAAAACAGAAATATGCTATGGTCTAGTGAAATGGTACAATGTCATTTGAAAATAGACTATGACTTAAAATTGTATACTCTAAACCCAAAGGTAATAGTTAAAATAACAAAACAAAGAGTTATTACTAATGAGCCAATAAAGGAGATAAAATGAAATCATTTTTTAAAAATCCTCAGTTAATCTAAAAGAAGATAGAAAAAGAGGGATAAGGGAACAAAGAACACATGGCATGGAAAGAAAACAACAAGGTGGTAGATTTAAACTCAACCATACTAGCAATTACATTAAATGTAAATAATTGAAGCACCTTAATTAAGAAGCAGAGATTGTCATACTGGATAAAAATGCAAGACCCAACTATACGTTGGTCTACAAGAAATCGTTTATGAATATAAAGATGCAATTGGATTAAAAGTGAACAGATTTTTTTAAAATGCCATGCTAACATTAATCAAAAGAAAGATGAAGTGACTATTGTGGGGGCCTGGAAATGGCCACCCCAAGATATGTCTCTTTGGCATGATGATTATTTGAGGCTGGTTACTTTGCAGACAGGAAAGCAACTGAAAAGTAGAATTTACTTACCCTTTGTAAGAGACATTTACATTGTAAAGGAACTCTCCATCTGTTAAGATATCTCCCTCTACCAGGAAGAAGGGGAGATGACCTTGTCTCTAGAAACTCTTAATCAATGCCAAAGGCAAAGACTTAAATCTGCATTTGTTTATTGTGCTTGTCTGGTAACCCCCTGTAACTGACTTCCTTCCCCCTCCAAACGTTGGCATTTCTTTAAGGATTAAGCCTCTTTCCTCAGGCTAGGAACTGATTGCTGTGCTCACCTGTGACCACCCAACTTGAGACAATAGACTTGCCTCCTGCTACGCCCTCCAAGATAGCAGACCCACTATCTGTTGTGTCCATCAAGCGCTGTGCCGACAGGGCAATCTTGTGACTATAGTGGGAGGGACATTTCAATCATATGTGAAATATCCTGTTTGGGGTATATAACCACTCTGTATTCCTCACTTCTTCGGTGCCCTTTCTTCCTTCGGGAAGAAAGGCCCTGGGCCATGGTCCTCATAAAGCTTTGCTTAATTTTCTCCTGTTCTTCTGTCTCATGTGAATTTAATTCATTCTCCAGCCAGACGAACCCAGGTAATGGAGAGGAAAGGTCTTCCTCCACTACACTATATTGACATTAGACAAGACAGATTTCAGAACAAAGAATATTAGTAGAGCTAAAGAAAGTCATTTCATAAAGAGGTCAATTAAATAAGAGGACATAAAAATCTTAAACATTTTTATACCTAATAGCAGAGCTTCAAAGTACACGAAGCAAGAACTGATAGAATTGCAAAAAGAAATAAACAAATCCAACATTTTAGTCAGACATTTTGCCACCATTCTTTCAATAATCGATGAAAACAAGCAGACAGAAAGATAACAAGGACACAGAAGATTTGAACAACCCTGTCAAACTTGATCCAATAGGCATTTGTAAAGCACTCCACCCCACATCAACAGAATATGTTTCTTTTCAAGTGCACACAGAACATGGACCAAGAGAAAATATACTCTAGGTTAAAGAGAGCTGCAGTTTTATGCATATTAAACTGAGATGATTATTTGTGTTATTGGGACAGAAAGTGAGATAAAGAGAGGGTAAAATGGAGGGAAGTCAGAGGTCAGAGCCTGGTTTGGAAAAAATGTCCAAGGAAGTTCGTAAGGTCAGAAAAATCTAATACTCAATTTCAAGTTATCTGTGTTGTATATGCCCCTTCCCTTCACTGTGTAACCCCAAATCTCAGTGGATGTCTTGTATCCACAACTGGCTCTTGTGAGCAATATGTGGATAAGGAGGACATAGAATAGAGAAGAAGGAAATGCTGCCACGTTTGATGTGAAGGCAGGGCCGAGATAAAGAAGCAGCCTCTAGACTCAGAGTAATGAGAATTCAACAAAGGCTGAAAGCTGGAGTCAGAAGTGACTAGCACAAATATATTTGCAGAAATCCTGAGGGCATGGGACTTGCCATCAAACATAGCTGCAGGATTTGACCTGACTTTATCCCGATGCTCAGGAGCAGGGTGACCCCAGCGAACATGTATGTTACACTTTTTTCCCCCCACCAATAACCACAAGAGAAAAGAAGCAGTATAAATTTACTTCTCTGTTGTTATGAACGATTCCAACGCCCTCCACCAAGGCGGCAAAAGTGGTTACAAATAGTATATTTTTAAATAACATTTCCATTACACACCATCATCCAATTTTGATTTGAGCATATTATCTCAAAAACCATAGCAACAAGTTGACACCAGCAGTGAAAGAGAAATGAGAAAATACCTAGGACATCTGCCGGGAGGGAAATCAGACAAGTCAGCGGTATCTGAAACCCAGCCCCCAGCGGCTTGTGTGTCTCTGCCCCCACATATTTTTAACATTTTTCAACTGATAGCACATAGGAGCAGGGAAATGCAAATCGAACCCTCTTTTCGGCTTACAAATATAGGCAGAGGATAAAACAACACATGAGCTTCAGGATGGTCATAGCATATTCAAATTCTGTCCTAAAAACATCTCCTTGGTGCAGGAGCTGGCTGGGGGCTCAGTCACCTAGGGGAGTTCAAGGAGGATAGTTGACAAAATTCCTGCATTTGTGTTTTCTGGAAGATACTGAATTTTGGTACCACTCCTCAGTTCCCTCTGGTCTGTCTCCCTTTGAAAGTTAAAGAGCTCTCTGGTCTCATTGCGTGGACAACAAGGCTGCCATGCAAGACCACCTGCAGCACCCCAGGCCCCCATGATCAGTAACTGCAGTGGGACAGAGGTGGTAGCGACACCCAGGTCCCAGCCCAAGGAGGATCTTTTAAGAGTCCGAAATCAGAATATGACGCTGCTTATGTAGCTTTTTATCTGTCTGTATTGCCCAGATTTTACTGCATAAGGCTGGTGAAATTGTCTGCATTGCTCAACTTTGTGTCTCTAGTACCTGGCATAGTACTTCCCTAGCACAAGAAGTTGCTTAATAAGTAGTTGTCGAATTGGATTATGGTCAAATTCAAAGAGCATGAATAAGTCTGGAACAGAACAACAGAAAAAAATGTTTTATAATCACAGCCACAGTAGGAGCTTCAGCCCCCAAGTGGTAATAAATCACGTGTCCCTCAGAGACGGAGTTGTGATTTTTCTCAGCTATCAAAGCAGGACAATTCCTTAAGCTCCAGTGACATGTGGCCAACAAGGGTAGTTAACGTTCCAGAGATTTAGCGAAAGCAGTTGTGGAGTTTTTCTCGGCATAGTATATAACAAAGTTCAAACTGTAGGCCAACCTGTGGAGTAAGCAGGCAGTTTTATAAATGATCTTCCTCTCTCTGGACCGTTTTACCATCATTTTCCAGCCCTGAACTCTTTTTTCCTACTTTGCCACAGCCCACTTCCTCCTCATTCCTCTGCCCTTAACTTAATAAGCCAGATCTATGTTAGCAGCAGTCAAATAATCCTAAACATTTCCTACTTTAAAAGACAGCAATTTGGTCAATACATTTTTAGCGAGGTGTTATGACTGCTAAGAACTTGATGTCCCCTTCTCAGGCATGTCTGCATTCGCGCTGGAAGAAACTACATCTGTACTCAAGGGGGGGCATGAGAATGGGGATACTGGAGGAATCGATGAACCTGGATGAAATTTTTTCTTTAAAAAGATGAAGGTCATATAGCAGGAATTTTAATTCAGCATAAAAGGAAGAATTTCTTTTCATTTAAACTGAGCAGGGAGAAAAAGAAAAACAATTTGTTTGATTTGTGGTACTCCTTTTCCTGACCTTAAGACGTTTCATCTAGAAGAGCATTGTCAGCAAAATAACAAGAAATCTAAATTAAATATCTATTAAGATCACTGCAGAGTTTTACTTCATCTCTAAGAAAACTACACATAACCTTACATATGTGTGGTTCTTTATTAGACATTAACAGAAAATATAAATCATAGTGTGTGTCTTGTAAAAAGACCAAAACAGACATAGCAGAGGTTTCTCAATTTCCCCTCGGCCTTCCATCACTGCTTTTTCCCTTTTTTCCTATCTCCTTTCACCTACACTTTTTTTTTTGTGGCTACCTCACCCACTCCTGAACCTTGACTAACCAACAAACCACAAGGCTTGCAAAAACAGCTCGTGGGAAATACCACTCCGACAGTTATGGGACAGGATGGCACCAGCAATCCTGAGCCAGAAGCATGAAACCAGAACAATCTCCAACTCTAAGTTTTACAGCAATTAAAGGCAAAACTGCTACCGGAGCCAAACCACAAAGATACATATTCCCCTCTCTTCCCCCGTAAAACTCCAACCCTTCCTCAACTCAGAGTTACCTGGGTCATCAGGTTTTGCCTGTGGTATATCAGCTGAATAAACTATTTGAGTTACTTAATGTATTTTCTCTCATATATATACATATCTGCAACAGGCATATATATATATATATATATATGCCTGTTGCAGATTTAGCCAAGGACATCCTCCACTTTGTTACTAACTGAGATCAAGATGTCAGATAGGTGGGGCTGGCATAGAGGTTAGAGTAAGGTATGGAACTCATGGGCAGGTAGTAGATGAATTTCTCCCTTATTCCATCTCTCCCCTTCATTCGATTCATCTTTTCCCAGTTTCCTTATCCTTGCAGCCTAAGATTGCATCAAAAAGAAATTTGCCCTGGATTCCTTAAGAGCATTTATTAGCCACTTGCAGATATAACAGATCTACAAAACCTCAGGCTTAAAAAGAGAGCAATCAATCTGCTTAGTCTCGAGCTACAACCAGTCACTGAATCTGCATGCATGACATAATTTTTTACTTGTCAAAATTGCCTACTTTATTTTGATGGATTCAAAGATTCTTCAGAGCTGAAATGAAGACTTGGAAAGTCATTCATTTGTGCAACAAGATTTCCCACATAATATGTAGTGATAATGGCATCTTTACATTGCTGAGTTTGTTTTACAATTTACAAAACCTACACATAGGTAGGCTTTCTGGTTTGAGTATGAACACACACAGATATGCAAAGACATCCATTCTTTCCTTACATGATACTTATAATGGTGGTCTCGTTACGTAAGGCTGTCCACTCATTCCAAAGAAATCGTGCCAGCCAGTGAGAGGAAATGTAGTTTTTTGATACCGATAGCTGAATCTCAATGGTTCCAAACTCTCACCTGCTCAACTGCAAGAAGTCCAGTTGTCAAGAAAATTCCTGGGAATCCTCAGAGGTGCTTATGGGCTGTGGTACCTGCTCACCACTCTAGCCAGCCTGGCTGGGATGTTTCCATAGCAACTCCAGACATTTCTACTAAGACTCTATCCAACCTCAAGCTCTGCGCTATCAATGTCACCCTTGGAACTGGATGCCTTCCCTGGAACCTCAGTGTGGAAATATGTGTTTTGCTTGCAGAGAACTTTCCTTTTATATTATTCTCAGTCTCTCAGAGACACTGTGGCAAGATTGCTTGGACCCAGAATTGTTAAGGCAGGATAGTACTTTTGATTCACACACACGTTCACTTTCTCCTCAGGGCACAAACACACAGCCTGAATGGCTAGATCAAGGCAAAGTACAAGATCAGCCACAGCTGGATAACTGAAACTTCCATCGCTTTCCAGTATGCAGACCCTATTATTGAGCCTGGGCTACACTTTATATATTTTTATGAGTTCTTTCACAGGGCCACCTGTGTCTTTTCTTGTAATCTGACTTTAACAGGGCCACTCCCGTCAGTAAGACTTTTTAAAATATACTTGAAGCCTAGTTTTGAACTGTATTGATCTCTCTTTTCCCCAGTAGGCAAAGGATCCTTTGTAAATTGATGAATATAATTGAATACTCAGAACTGCTGTTTGGATTACTCCCCAGAAATCCTAGCTTCTGCTATTTCAAGACTCCTTTTTATATTTCTTCTATGAAAGAATTCTGCATCTTCTTACTCCGCCCCCTTCATTCAACTTTTGCCCTCTGCAAAAGACTTCTTCATTGTGAAAGTGCATTCAAACCCTAGGTACCCGAGACCATCTCCTCTTTTCCAGACTGAATATGCCAGTTCCTTCCAATTTCTCATAGGAAACAGTTGGAGATCATTTATCAGGCTGGCCAAACCCCAGAGTCGGCTCCAGTTTGCTAATGCGCCTTTTACACTTCAGTGCTCTGGCTAAAGTCCCACTTCAACAAGGTGTAGTTAGGTATGTCCCTGCCTTAATCTGCATAGTATATTTCTATCAAAAACTGCTAACATCGATTTTTTGCCTGTCTTGCAATACTGGGCAGATACTGAACTAGTACTTTTTAATTTCATAAAGGTTCAGTTCACCCTAACCAGACCACACCACTCTACTTAACATAGCTCTAGTCAACGTCACCAATGACTTTCACTTCTAAACCTAGTGATCAGACACAACATTCATATATCCAGCTGCTCATTGGCCATGTCTACTAACAGGTATCTCAAACTTCACATTTTCAAACCTAACACCCTATCATTCCCTCTGTTAACGTGCCCCACCCACCCTCTTCCTCATCAGAGTTTCTCAGTTATTGTTATTGTTCTCTTCCAGTGGCTGGGGCCAAACACCTTGGTGTCATCCTTGAATGCTCTCTTCACACCCCTTGTCTAATTCATCAGCAATTCTGGTCAGACCTTTGTTCAAAATACATTCCAAATTTCTGCAAGCACATCTCACATCCCCCTCCAGTCCTGCCCTGGTCCACATCATCTCTCACCTGGCTTAGCGCGATAGTGACCTAACTGGTCTCCTTACTTATCAACACAGCAGCCAAATTGATCCTGTTAAAACGCAAGCCAGCTCATGGCCCTCTTTTCAATATCCTCTAACAGCTTGGCATCTCCCAGAGGAACAGTCAAAATGTCTTCACAATGGTCTACCAAGCCTGCCAGCCCTGCCTTCTGTTTACCTCTTACTACTCTTCCCTCACTCTCTTTGCTCCTGCCACCCGACCTTCTTAGGTCCTTGAATACACCAGGTACACTCCAGGCTCAGGCCTCCTGGAACGTTCTTCTCATAGATAACCACATACCTTACTTCCTCGTGTCCTTCAAATTAGCATTCAAATATCATCTTTTTAAAAAAAGAACTGGAGTTCGAATGGACTACCACTGAAAATTATTTCCAATAACAGGCAAAAATCAATTGTTTTCTGCCATACTACCCATTAGAATGTTTTAGTATTTCAGGATGAGCAAGAGATTTTTTAGCATTGTAAGTTTACAAAAAAGTAAGACAAAATATGTTGGATTTCTATCTTTTGATTTTTGTGATGGTATTATAGTTTCTTAAGTCTGTTTTGTGTCTTTTCTTTTCCAAAATGTTCTTAGATGATTTGATTGGCTAAGATCTCCTTATCAGATGCCCATTTTGCAGCCCTGGAAGTTACACCCCTGCCCCAATGGCTGCCTAGAGCTTCCCACCTTCATACCTTTATACACCCCGGCCCCTCCACTGAGATCATCCCTACGCCACACTCACAGTGGTGAAATTCTCCATATATCCTGTGACCCAGATCAGATGTCACTTCCTCCATGAAGCCTTCTCTGATCTCTCCTGCAAAAAGGCACTTCTTCCTGGGAACCCAGAGCATTGATTTGCACTTCTTAATGTCTCTGTTCTTGTATGTGACCTATGTCCCCTAAATAGGTATTATGTGTTTCCTGACATTATAAGCTGTATTTTGTATACCATTTTATTCCCCACAGTGCTTAGAAGTGCCTCACATAAAATGAGAACTCAGTAAAATGTTCATTAATTAGATGAAAATTGAATGAGTAATAAGTAAATTGACACATTCTTAAACTACCCTGTTTTTAATGATTATTGTTTTTGTTAGATTTATTCAAATAAGAGTGTCATTATCCTAAATTAATAATGTTAATGACGATAGTACTTGAATTGCCTCCAGTCATTTTGAGATAATTATTTAAAATATGTTTTCGTTAGAAAAAAAATCTACTATTAATATTTCCCCTTCTTTTTATTTTCAGGTGTGGTTGCATTTATACAAAACACATATATAGTGCATAACTGTCTGTATATATTGGGTACAAGTTCATATGCATAAATATTCAGCAACGGTCATCCTCTTAGCAAAGGAACATGTACATATGTACATTGTCTATAAAGGCTTGCATGTGTTTGTGTATTTGTGTGAGCACCACATAACTTTTCAAGCAGAATCAAAGATGGAAGTAACTAATATAAAAACCCTTAGGCATTTCCAAGGACTAGAAGACTTTGAAGTATTTCATCAAGAACATATTGACCTCTTTTGGGAAAAGGATTGTGTGTAGCAATCAGACATGACTATCTAATGTTGAAGATCAAAGGGTATTGACTGAAATCTGCAGTTGCCATAGCTACTGAGCCCTGTAAATTTACTATAGTTCTCTTATTACGAGCACAAGATTTACAGTTAAGACCTGCTTTATTGAATAGAGGGGTTATCTGTTCACTAAATCTGGGAGTTTATCGAAATGATTTTCAGCCCACGTTGTTTTGCTAAATTGAATCTGATTCAGAGAAATTAAAATACAATGTTCTCAAGGCACACATTCATAATCTATTCTAACTCAATCAATATTTTTAGAATGTGCAAAATATCCTAACAGCAGCTCTAGTCTTAGAGGAAAAGATGTTTATGAAGTATTTTTATATGGGACAGGTTCTCAATTGACTGCAATGTCTGAAACAGACATTCAGTGGCGGGGTTGACAAGTAGGACCAAGGCAGCACGTTTCAAATTACCTCCCACAAAATAGCTTAATGCCTTTTCCCTGGTGACACCAAGTGGATTTGTGAAGCTAGGTTTTGAATCCCAAAATCTCAATCATCAAAGTATGTCTAGTTATTTAAAGCTACTTTCTAAAACCTTCCTTCAAACTAAGGTTTTTAAAACATAATCCTACCTTTGGTAACCTTCTCTACTTTGACCCTGTTCTCAATTTCTTATTAGGTATATTATTCTAAGAACCAATTTTTTTTATTGAGGTAACATTGGTTTATAACATTATATATATTTCAGGTGTACGTCATTATATTTCGATTTCTGTATAGACTACGTTGTGTTCACCACCAAAAGTCTAGATTTCATCCGGCACCATGCAAATTTCCCCCTTTATCCCTTTCATGCTGTCCCCACACCCCTTCCCCTCTGGTAACCTCCAATCTGTTCTTTGTATCTATGTGTTTGTTTGTTTTTTGTTGTTGTTGATTTATCTTCCACATAGGAGTGAAATCATATAGTATTTGTCTTTCTCTGTCTGACTTATTTCACTTAGCATAATACCCTCAAGGTCCAACCATGTTGTCGCAAGTGGCAACACTTCATCTTTTTTATGGCTGAGTGGTATTCCATTGAATATATATACACCACATCTTCTTTATCCATTCATCTGTCGATGGGCACTTAAGAGTGTCTCCAAGTCTTGGCTATTGTAAATAATGCTGCAATGAATATAGGGGTGCATATATTTTTACTAATTGGTGTTTTCATGTTCTTTGAATAAATACCCATATTTAGAATAGATGGATCATATGGTAGTTCTAGTCTTAATTTTTTGAGGAATCTCCATACTGTTTTCCATGGTGGCTGTACCAATTTACATCCCCACTAGCAGTGTATGAGGGTTCCCTTTTCTCTATATCCTCTCCAACACATGTTATTTCTTGTCTTTTTTTTTCTAGATTTTATTTTTTTCCTTTTTCTCCCCAAAGCCCCCCAGTACATAGTTGTATATTCTTAGTTGTGGGTCCTTCTAGTTGTGGCATGTGGGGCGCTGCCTCAGCATGGTCTGATGAGCAGTGCCATGTCTGAAACCAAAGAAACACTGGGCCACCTGCAGCGGAGCACGCGAACTTAACCACTCTGCCACGGGGCCAGCCCCTCTTGTCTTTTTAATAATAGCCTTTCTGATGGGTGTGAGGTGATATCTTATTGTGGTTTTGATTTGCATTTCTGTAATAATGAGAGATGTTCAACATCTTTTCATGTGCCTGTCAGCCATCTGTATGTCCTCTTTGGAAAAACATCTGTTCATATCCTCTGCCCATTTTTTCATCTGGTTTTTTGCTCTTTTGTTGTTGAGTTCTTTGCGTATTTTGGATATTAACCCCTTATAAGATATACGATTCGCAAATATCTTCTCCCAATTATTAGGTTGTCTTTTCATTTTGTTGATGGTTTCCTTTGCTCTATAGAAACTTTTCAGTTTGATACAGTCCAATTTATTTATTTTTTTGTTTTGTTTCCCTTGCCTGACAAGACATATTCAAAAGGTACTTCTAAAATCGATGTCAAAGACCATACTGCCTATGTTTTCTCCTGGGAGTTTTATGGTTTCAGGTCTTACATTCAAGTCTTTAATTTGTTTTGTGTATGGTGTAAGATAATTGTCTAGTTTCATTCTTTTTGCATGTGGCTGTCCAGTTTTCCCAACACTAGTTATTGAAGAGATTTTCCTTTCTCATTATATGTTCTTGGCTCTTTTGTTGAAAATTACCTGTGCATAGATGCGTGGGTTTGTTTCTGGGCTCTCAATTCTGTTCCATTGATCTGTGTGTCTGTTTTTCTGCCAGAACCATCTTGTTTTGATTACTATAGCTTTGTAGTATATTTTGAAATCAGGGAGTGTGATACCTCCAGCTTGGTTCTTTTTTCTCAGGATTGCTTTGGCTATTTCAGGGTCTTCTGTTTTCCCATATAAATTTTAGGATTCTTTGTTCTATTTCCAAGAAAAATGTTGTTGGGATTTTGATAGGTAGGGATTGCATTGCATCTGTAGATTGCTTTAGGTAGTAAGTACATTTTACCTGTGTTAATTCTTCCAATCCATGAGCATAGAATATCTTTCCATCTCTTTGTGTCTTCTTCAAATTCTTTCAAAAATGTGTTGTAGTTTTATAGTGTATAGGTCTTTCACCTCTTTTGTTAAATGTATTCCTAGGTATTTTATTCTTTTTGTTATGATCGTATTCTTGATTTCTCTTTCTGTTCTTTGTTGTTAGTGTAGAGAAACACAACTGATTTTTGTATGTTGATTTTTTGCCCTACTACTTTACTATATTTATTATTTCTAACAGTTTTTTGGTGGATTCTTTAGGGTTTTCTATATACAAAGTCATGTCATCTGCAAATAGTGACAGTTTTTCTTCTTCCTTTCCAATTTGGGTCCTTTTTATCTCTTTTTCTTGCCTACTTGCTTTGCCTGGGGCTTCCAATACTGTGTTGAATAAGAGTGGTGAGAGTGGGCATCTTTGTCTTGCTCCTGTTCTTAGAAGAATAGCTTTCAGTTTTTTGCCATTGAGTATGATATTATCTGTGGGTTTGTCATACATGATCTTTATTATGGTGAGATACTTTCCTTCTATACCCTTTTGATTCACAATTTTTATAATAAATGGATTCTGATTCTTGTTAAATGTTTTCTCTGTATCTGTTGAGATGATCATGTGATTTTTAGTCCTCATTTTTTTTAATATGTTGTAGTTATGTTGATTGATTTGCAGATGTTGAACCATCCCTACATCCCTGGAATAAATCCCACTCGATCGTGGTGTATGATCCTTTTAATATATTGTTGTATTTGTTTTGCTAATATTTGGTTGAGGATTATTGCATCTATGTTCATCAATGATATTGGCCTGTAATTTTCTTTTTTTGAGTTGTCCTTGTCTGGTTTTGGTATCAGGGTAATGTTGACCAAACAGAATGAGTTGGGAAGCGTCCTTTCCTCTTCAATTTTTGGGAAGAATTTTAGAAAGATAAGTATTAAATCTTTGAATGTTTGATAGAATTCACCAGAGAAGCTATCTGGTCCTGGAATTTGTTTTTTGGGAGGTTTTTGATTACGGTTTCAATCTCCTTACTAGTGATCTGTCTATTCAGATTCTGTATATCTTCTTGATTTGGTTTTGGAAGATATTATGTTTCTAAGAACTTATGTATTTCTTCTAGGTTATCCAATTTGTTGGCATATAACTTTTTATAGTATTCTCTTATAATCTTTTGTATTTCCATAGTATCTGTTATAATTTCTCTTCTTTTGTTTCTAATTTTATTTATTTGAGACTTCTCTCTTTTCTTTCTTAGTAAGTTTAGCTAAAGGCTTGTCAATTTTCTTTATCATTTCAAAGAATAAACTCTTAGTTTCATTGATCTTTTCTATTGTCTTTTTAGTCTCTATTTCATTTATTTCCACTCTGATTTTTATTATCCTTCTTTCTACTGATTTTGGGTTTCATTTGTTCTTCTTTTCCTAATTCCTTTAGGTATAATGTTATTGCTTATTTGAGATTTTTCTTGTTTCTGAGGTAGGCCTGTACTGCTATAAACTTCCCCCTTAGTATCACTTTTGCTATATCCTATAGATTTTGCTATGCCATATTTTTTGAGGAAGATTAGCCATGAACTAACATCTGCCACCAGTCTTCCTCTTTTTCTGAGGAAGATTGGCCCTGAGCTAACATCTGTGCCCATCTTCTTCCACCTTATATGTGGGATGCCTGCCACAGTATGGCTTTATAAGCAGTGCTAGATCCATGCCTCATAACTGAACCAGCAAATCTCAGGCCACTGAAGCAGAGTGTGCAAACTTAACTGCTATGCCGCTGGGCCAGCACCTGGTATGCCATATTTTTATTTCCATTTGTCTCCAATTATTTTTTTATTTCTTTGTAGACCCAATAGTTGTTCAGCAGCATGTTGTTTAATCTCCACATATTTGAGTTTTCCAGTTTTCTTGTAGTTGATTTCAAGTTTCATACTGTTGTGATCAGAAAAGATGCTTGATATCATTCCAATCTTCTTAAATTTATTGAGACGTTTTGTGGCTTAACATGTGACTTATCCTGGAGAATGTTCTATGTGCATTTGAAAAGAATGTGTATTCTGCTGTTTTGGGATGGAATGTTCTGTATATGTCTAAGTCAATCTGGTCTAATGTGTTATTTAAGGCCGTTTCCTTATTGATTTTCTGGATGATCTATCTGTTGATGTAAGTGGGGTGAAAAAAACTATTTTATTTATTAATCTAATTTCTGAATAGATATTTGCCTGTTGGGTAATTGCTCCCAATGAGGTGTTTTCATAACTAACTAGGGGTGGTTAGCAGAGGGAAAAATGGCAAAGAAGCCAAACAGTAAGTCTCCAGCTACTTGTTGTGGAGTAACTGGATTCTCCCCAGTTTTTAGCTGCCTTTATTTTCATAAATGTGCCCTTGTGTTGACTTCCTAGGCCTTTAGGGGAAAGAATTTCTAAAACTTGTGTTCTTGTTTACTATTCTGGAAACCAAAAAATATGCAATAAAAGCAGCACCTAGATGGAAGTTCAAAAGTATGATCCCAGCAGCCAGGCTAGGTTTGAATTCTTGGTTAAATTACTGAACCTAAGTTTCCTCAGCTGGAAAATAGAGACAATAATAGTTTCTACCTGATCGGGTTTTGCAAAAATTTAATAAATTAATATATATGAGGTGCTCAGATGAGTGCCTGACATATAATAAGCACTTAGCAGGGTTAAGTTATTATTTTCAAGACTCTATATTCTGCTAAAAGTTTTTTAAGGTGAGTAGGAAGAGAAAGAAAAGATTTAGAAAAAATTCTTGTGATTCCAAATATTTTCAGGAGATACAAGTAGGTCACATCTAAATTTGTTGTACAATTCCCAGTTCCCCTCTCATCAGGCAATACATGTTAAGGTTTGTTCTTAGAAAATATTAATCTTGAAAATGCCATAGTCACACTGTAGAACTTAGCAGAAATACTTCATAGTAATTAGGAACCATGACTACTTATCAAAGTTTAGATCATTTAGGACATAATGAAATATTGGAGCACAGTTTTTGGCAACTAATTACAATTAAACTTTAGTTCCCCAGTTGGGGAAAAAAAGCAAAAACAAAAACAACAGAATTTTCTGCTCTATTTTTAAGCTCTTTTCTGGGGTGCCATCTGCAGTCTTAAATTCAAAACAAACAAACAAAAACCAGTAAAGTATATTAGAACTCCAAGGCTGGAGACCATAGGCATGGTTTCCTTAGTAATAGTGGCCTATGTCCACATGGCCCTAACCCTAGATACACATATGAGTGTATGAAATATGTTAGTAAGAAATAAAGTTTTTTGTTTAATATACAAAAGCATCACACCTTCATTTCCTTGCCTCCAGGCATTCTCTCTGTTCATCAATAAAGAACATAAGATAATGATATGCAACCATGTGATAAAAACCAGAATCCACTGAATATCCATTTGGAGCATAACTCAGTATCTATCTGTTTAAAATACTGCAGAGTGTGATCATGAAATAGAAATCAAGCTGGAAATGTAATGCATAGGAAACTTCCATTTCCTCATGCTAGGAGGATTCACTCAATTGCTCACTCATCCTTAAGTCGATAATTCTTTTCTCTTCCTCAGGTGATGTGTAGCCTTCAGGCAATGCATTCTAGAGCTTTGTAGGTAAATCCCTTGTGTCTGTTCCCAACACTTTCTATTTAGGTTTTTATCTGCACCAGTCACCTCTGCATCAAACTCAAGAAAAAGTCAAACTAGAGTCTTTATAGCAAGTGTACAAATAGGAATCAAGAAAATACGCATGAAAAAATAAAGTTGCTATTGTCGTAAGTAGAAGTGGGAGCAAGCACTGTGTTCTGCTGAGAATTAATATGTTTTTCAGCAGTTCTTATTCTGAGACAGCTTTGTTGTAATTTGGTAAGATTTAGGAATGAGGGAGGTTTTTTTCCGGTTGGCCCATAGATAGTTTTTATATAAGGTAGAACAATTGCTGGCCAGAGTATTAAAGCCCAGAAGATAATTAAATAACGCGAAGGGAACAAAGCAGTCTTTGCAAGTTGTGTTACTACTTTCCAGTCTCTTGCTCTGCAGAGAATTCAGAATGATTTTATTATGTAATCTTACTGTGAACAACATAGAAGCTATAATTTAATTTGGATTTTCATCTTAAATAAAATTTTTAAGAGAAATAAGCTATAATGTAGCTTCCAAATATCCAAATTAGCTATACTGGAAGAATATATCTTCTTTTATGTGCTATAGATTGGATCTGTGAGTTTAAGTTATGAAGATGGTGAGGTTTTTATGTATTCTCCTATTAGATTAAGATGGAATGTTTGGCACCCAGAGGTTGTATATACAGACAGAAACTTACCAGCAGATACTTTCTAAGTAAGCTTCGACATTTGCTAAGAAATCTAAGGTTATCAGTAATTTCAAATATTATTATGATTTCCCTAAATTTTTGCCTTTTAATTCTAATTTTATAAATTTTAGTTGTAGGTGAATAATAGAGTCAAGTTTAAATTATTTCTCTTCCCAGAAAACAGACTTGAAATTCTGGCATAGGGACTCCAATGATGAATACCACTTGAGCAACCAAAGGAAAAAGATTTGAAAGTAATTTGAAAGTGAATACTTCTGGCAAATATCTTCTTTGGAATTCCTAATTAAAATTATTGCCAGAACTATTTTTCCCTGATTATTTAGATAATCAAATAAGGCCTACCAAAAAAATAAAAATGGGATAAGAACACTGCCATTAATGATTCAAATAGACTCAAAATGAGACAGATAGTAAAAATATACATATATTTTTTAAGCCACTAGAAATCTGTGTACTCAGACAAAGCTAAAGGAACTGAATTTCGAAGAGGGATGAACTCTTCCTAGTTGATCTGAGATCAGTTACTACTTTCATCCATAGGATCAATTGAAGAGTCTGGGCATGGGTAAGCAGATTATCTTGCCTGCCACAGGCCAAGGGGAGGGGAGAGTTGGTATGCTGGGGTAAGGAGACATCAGCAAAGCTCTTAACAATTACTTGAGCCTGCTTGATGGACTGGAATCTAGAGAAGTCCCAAATGCAGAAATAGTTCCTTCCAAGTGCTGTTGATTCTCCCCACTAGTCTATGGTGGTTCAAGATGCTCAGTGCTGGGCTGAAAAGCAAAGAAAGATTTCTTGCACTCCTAGTGGTGCTTCAACCCAAAGTCTCACTAGAGAGAGATGTCTGTTTTACCCATAGAACAGATGTTGCCCTCAAGACATTTGACATAATTGGTGAACTGAACTTAATGAAGTTATAACACAGTCTCAGATCTAGCTCAACTCTTGATTGGATCAAAGACATCATGCCTCTCTCTCAATAACTGAGAGAGGAAAGAACACACCCCTTCTGAGGAAAAGATTTGTTTTAGTCTAAGCATAATATTTGCCATACAGGTAAAAAATTATGATATATGCAAAGACGTAGGAGAATGTGAAAGATTTTTAGAAAGTTTATAGAAGCAAAACCACAGATGATACAGATTTTGGAATTAACATACAAGGACTTTAAATAATACTTAAAATTTTAAAGAATTTAGAAGAAAAGATGGAGAACTTTAGTAGAGAAAGTCTCTAAAAAGCACCAAATGGAAAATCTATAAATAAAAATAAAATATCCAAGTTAAGGATTTGTTGGACAGGCTTAATAGTAGTCTAGATTCAGTGAAAGAAATGCTTAGATAACTCAAAGACAGGTCAACAGAAATAACGTAAACAAGTGCAGAGTTGTAAAAAATGAAAAAAGAACTTTAGAGACATGAAGGACAATAACAAATGATCTACTATGTGTGTAATTTGAATTTTACATAGAGAAAATACAGCAGAAGAATTATTTAAAGAGACAATGGCTGAGATTTTTTCAAAATCAATGAAAGACATCGACCCACAGATTTAAGAAGCTCAGAGAACCCTGGGCAGGATAAATTTTAAGAAAACCATCCCTAGGCATGTAATGGCCACACTCCTGAAAACAAAAAACAAATAGAAAATCTTAAAAGAAGTCAGATCAAAAATTCACATTACATTTAGAAGAACAATAATAAGAATTAAAGCTGACCTCATCAGAAATAATGGAAGTTGGAAGAAAATGGATTGATATCTTAAAGAGCTATATGACAAAATAAAGTCAACCTAAAATTCTATATGTAGCAAAAACAACTTTCAAAATTGAAAATAAAATAAAGACATTTTCAGATGAACAAAATCTGAGGCAATTTGTCACCAGCAGACCTGCACTACAAGAAATTCTAAAGGAATTTCAAGATAAAGGGAAATTATTCCAGATGGAAGCCCGGACCTTCAGAGAGGAAGAAAGAGCCCCAGAAATAAATATACAATGCCATTTTTAAAATTTAAAATAATCACTCTACTGGCTAAAGTGATAACAATAATGTATTATGGGGTTTATAAGATTTACAGAAGTACATAAAATGAAATTATTTGCAGAAACAAAGAAAAGAGAAACATAAACTCAAATACAGTGGCTCATAGCTAGACGTAGTTATGCTTTTAGTTATTTTATTGACAAATTGATTATTTGACTATAGAGAAACTCATATGTCAAAATTTTGTCACATAGCACAACCAGAAGGACCTAAAACTAGAATATACAACTATGTACTCAGGAGCTCTGGGGAGAAGAAGAAGAGAAAAAAAAAAAGAAGATTGGCAACAGATGCTAGCTCAAGTGCCAATCTTTAAAAAAGAAAAAATTTTGTCACGTAGATAATATGGGATTTGAATTGTCAATCATCTTAGAAAATTCCAAAACTGAACTCCAGCCATTGTTACACAAACTGTTGTGTTTCTACTTCCAAATCCTTCACAGGTTTGGTAGCAGGAAGGGAATATAAATGAGGCTAGACAGATAAGAAAGCAGTATAACATGGAGGACCTCAAAGGCAGGCTTGGACAATTGAGGGCCTTTCAAAGCACTGGATCTGGGACATGGCATGACCAGAAATGTGTTTGTGGAAGTTGATGAAGTTTCAGAACCAACTCTTCAGTGTAGAGGAAAGCCACCAAATTCTGAAAGAGCTTCCCTCCACCCCTAATTCTTTGAAGAATTGTCATTCATTGCTATAAACCCAATTTTCCTCCATAGTGATGATCACGCACTGGCCTACCCAAACTTCACAAACCTTCTTTTAAATAAAGGTCAGGGGCCAGTCCTGTGGCCAAGTGGTTAAGTCCTCATGCCCCGCTTTGGTGGCCCAGGGTTTCGCTGGTTCGCATCCTGGGCACAGACATGGCACCACTCATCAAGCCATGCTGAGGCAGCATCCCACATAGCAGAACCAGAAGGACCTGCAACTAGAATATACGACTATGTACTGAGGTGCTTTGGGAGAAGACGAAGAGAAAAAAAAAAGATTGGCAACAGATGTTAGCTCAGGTGCCAATCTTTTAAAAAAAAAATAAAAAGGTCAGACCTCCATCATAGTCTGAAAGCTCTCTCCCCCTTCTCCTGCTCCCTCTCTTTACCCTTCACAGGCATCTTCCTCCCCGCAATAAATCTCTTACATGTCTTATCCCACTTTGATGATATTGTTCACAATATTTCATGAAGTTTGAGGTGTTGTCAGCGTCACTGCATCAATTGTTTCTCTCTGCTGCTCGCGTACTGCTAATACATCTGGGAGAAGCTCTCTGACCAGACCTTGTGGAGTTTGTTTATACACCTTTCTTCCACATGATCCTTTGTTTGAAAACAAACAAAAAACTGAAGTTTGAAATACTCTCCATACCTACATATTCTCATCTAGCAAGCCATACCCTCGCCTACGTCTCCTCCACTGGGAACTCTTTAAAGCCACCAAAACCGCACTGAGATGGTAATTAGCCTCCTATCCCTTTGGAAACAATCTCAACTGTATTCTCTGGAAGAAATCCCAAATCGCCTGATAGTGTCCCAAGAATCGTTAACGTGGCACAAAGATCTTTCACCTTTAAAAGAGACTTATTTTAGCCCAGTATATCGAGAAAAGGTCTTCAGGCTGACGGGTTTTGTAGAATAAGAAGAGACTGCTTTCAACAAGTTGCATCCTGGTACACTTTCCAAAGCAAATCCTCCTCTATGAATCTGAAATCCACATCAAATTCTTTGTTCCCAGGGATCTTAGTTCCTGACAAAATATGTCTTGGGTTCAGGCCAACTGACTCGATAATGTGTCCCCACCAATGTGGTGTCCATGAGGCCAAAGTCTCCATCAGAAGCTTGGCAGGAGGCAGCAGCTACAGAACCTGGATAACCAGAACTCCAAGAGGGGCACTCAGGCGCCTCCAGGCTTGTTCCTCTGATGGATCTCATCGTCCCCAGCACATCGAATTTTTGATTACTGTGGCACTTTATGCTTGGTCAGCTTTATCAGACAGGCATGCTTGAATTTCACTATATGAATTTGACCAAGTTTAGCATTCTTAAGTTGTAGACCAGGAGCCTACAGTGCCTAGGAGCCCCCAATACCCTGTTAGAGGGTCAGTGAGGTCAAAATTATTTTCCTACCAGTACTAAGACATACTTGCTTTTACACTCCTCTTCGTCCGTGAGTGTACATTGGAGTTTCCCAGAGGCCACTTGACATGTGATGACATCATTGCTCTGCTAGATAATGGACTGTGTACTTGGATATTCTTTTTTTTTTTAAGGTATGCTTTATTTATTTATTTATTTATTTTTTGGTGAAGAAGATTTGCCCTGATCCAACATCTGTTGCCAATCTTCCTCTTTTTTTTTTCTCCCCAAAGCCCCAGTACATAGTAATATATCCTAGTTGTAAGTCCTTCTAATTCTTCTATGTGGGATGCACCACAGCGTGGCTAGATGAGCCGTATGTAGGTCCACGCCCAGGATCTGAAGCAGCAAACCCCAGACCACCGAAACATAGAGCAGAAACTTAACCACTACACCACCAGGCTAGCCCGTGGGCATTCTTTTTCTTTTCTAAAATTTTCAAAAGTAGTAGGTTTAAGATATGAGTATGCATATTTTCAGATATTTACTTACTTTTTTCTCAGTATTTCTACTATGATCTTGCTACACCTGTTATACCTGTTAGGATTTTTGTAACCAGTTTATCTTCAGTAAATCACATTTGAAATTCTATTGCCCCTTTGTGGAAATACAGTAATACATACATTCTCTTTGTAGTCTTATTTTGCAATGATATTTTAAAACCTTCTTTAAACTTTTAAATGTATCTAAAGTTATTGTATTATAATTCAATAGTATTTTAATCTAAAATAAAGTTTTTTATTTTTCTTTTTTTTTTTTTTTTTTATTTTTTAAAGATTGGCACCTGAGCTAAGAACTGTTGCCGATCTTCTTCTTTTTTTTTTTTCTGCCTTTATCTCCCCAAATCCCCCCCAGCACATAGTTGTGTATT
Organism: Equus quagga; assembly: GCF_021613505.1. Lineage (NCBI taxonomy): Eukaryota > Metazoa > Chordata > Mammalia > Perissodactyla > Equidae > Equus > Equus quagga. The sequence continues at coordinate 93,439,741 of NC_060270.1, forward strand.
TTTAGTTGTGGATTCTTCTAGTTGTGGCATGTGGGACACCACCTCAATGTGGCCTGATGAGCAGTGCCATGTCCGCGCCCAGGATACGAACCAGCAAAACCCAGGGTCGCTAAAGCAGAGCGCATGAACTTAACCACTCGGCCACGGGGCCGGCCCCTATTTTTCTTATATTTAAGGATGGATCATTGGTTTAAAAGGGGGAGATTAAAAGATAGACTTTCAAGCCACAGCTGCACTGTCTATGATTAAAGATGCTGAAAATGATGAAACCGACATCAGGGAGCTCCCTGACTCATGGAAGGGAGGAATACACTCCAAAGACATTAGGTGAGACTATAAGCAGGAAACAAAAATATGACAAAAGCTATCTCTATCTCAGTTCCGTAGATGTTGACAATCTGCCTCTTTGTATCTGATGCAACATTACATATTTAAATGGCATTATGGTACCCCTTAAGTCACAGGGTCATTTTCAAACCAAACATTTACAGTTTAAAGAAAAGATAATTACATATTCTAAATGCCAAAACCCGAGATCAATACATTTGTAAAACACCATAGAAATGAATCACTAGAGAGATGAAATGGTCTGGAGCAATGGTTGTCAAACTTGGTGGGCGTTACAAACACCTGGAAGGCTCTTTGAAACACGGGTTGCTGGGCTCTACTGCAAGAGTTTCTGATGAAGCAGGCGTGAGGTGGCACTTGAGAACTTGATTTGCTAACAAGTTCCCAAGTGAAGCTGGAGCTGCTGGTCTGAGAATCACATCTTGGGAATCACAAAACTAAAGCAATGATTCTCAAATGTCAATATGCAAAAGAGCCCTTGGGAAGCTTAAGTCCAAGGTCCTGGAGCCCCTCCCTGCCCTGCCCCACCTCGGAGTTTGATAGAGCAGGTCTTAGTGGATCTGGGGAGGCTAAAAGTTTCAAAAACTCCCCAGGTGATTCTGATGACAGTAGACAAATGATAAACATGACAAGCAAGAGGATATATTGGAGTATATGAGGAAGCCATTTAGTGTAAAACTGGTTTGGCCTAACCTTGTTTTTTTTCCCCAAAAGGACCTGACATGGCCGTTGAGCATGCATTGTTTATCTGCCTTAAGTGTTTCCTATGTCCCAAAGGCAAGAACAAATACCCTTAAGATAAAGGTACAACTTCCCCCATATTAGCATTTCCTTAAGGATGAGCATCTCTCCTTACAATAGGAATTGATTGTTGTGCTGACCTGTGACCACCCAGCTCCAGACAGCAGACCTACTACCTGCTGTGTCCATCAATCCCTGTGCCGACAGGGCAATCCCACGACTATTGTAAAAGGGACATTTCAATCACATGTGATACACGTTCTTAGACAGTATATAAACCATGCTGTACACCCTCACTTCTTTGGACTGCTCTGTTCCTTTGTGGAAGGACTCTCCTTGGCTATATGGTCCTCACATTTAGGTTAGAATCAACTCACCCTAACATTAATTTATAGATTGGTTATGGGTTATTTGTATCAACACAAAGGACTTTACTCCCCAAGTGATTTAATCACTTGGCTAGTAATCAGTGCTTTCATACTCTGTCTTTCAAATGATTCGGCAACACTTTTAACTATTCCACATTTTTGCTATCCTTTTGCCCCTCTGCATCTTGAGCACTTGGTCTGAAGCCCTCTCCAGACAATAGCCCTACAGCATTATCTGCACAACACCCTCCTACCACCCACCCCCACCCTTTCCTCAACTACTATATCCATCTCACCTCATCACTATTGATTTGTAAGCATCTGATCCATGCTAAGCCATTAAAGCTTAGCATTATTAGCAGCTTCTTGACTACCTTGTGAATAAGACAAGTAATCAAAAGCAAAGGTAAGGAAGAACAAAAAATAAAGATGCCCCACACAAGAGTAGAAATGAGAGTATTACAATCCCTGGATACAGTTGTTATGGAGGCATGGGTGTAATCTAGTCTTCATTTCTGCAAGAAGCCTCATTTCCTTAATAAAATAATCCATATATTTTTGTTTTTGTTTTGCTACACTCATTTGACTTGGTGATCTATAACTTGCAGTCAAAAGAGTTTAAGTAAGGGCATTATACCCCTCATTGACAAGATCTGATCCCCAGTGATGAGGATTATTTTAGGCTGGTTACTGTTAAAAACTGCAGATACGAAGGAGGCTCTGAGGAGTGGAATTTGCTTGCCCTTTGATGAGAGACATTCACATTTGTGAAGGAAGTCTCCATCTGCGGGGGGTGTCACCCTCTCTGCACCAGGAGGAAGGGGGGATGACCTTATCTCTAGAAACTGTTAGTGGGGACAGCAAGGATTTAAGTCTTGTTTATTGTGCTTGTCTGGTAACCTCATGTAGCTGACCTGCCCCCACACCAACATCCTCCTTTGTCTTTAGCTGAAGATACTATTTAAGGTGGTGTCTTCTGCCATTTACTTAATCCGGTTTGACTCATATCTAAAAGTTATAGGACCACCCAATAACCAGACCCCACCTGCACTGATACCATTTTAACAACTTTTTTGTATGTTCTTTCCTTTGTCTTGTAAAGAGATAACTCACATACCTACGCCTTAAATTTAGCCCTACTCTCCACCTATGTTTGCAGCGGCAGCAGCAGCTCCTTCTGCCTCTGGGTCCTGTCCCCACGCAGCAGCTCTGACTGCCCATGGGTCCTGTC